>NC_059428.1:78375868-78677535 GCF_021028975.2 Sphaerodactylus townsendi
TAAAGAAGTTGAGCTAATGCCAATTTTAGAAGCCACAAAATGGAAAAAAGCAGCACAAGAAGAAATTAAGGCATTGCACAAGAACCAAACATGGACATTGGCAAAACTACCACCCAACAAGAAACCAATTGGATGTAAAAGGTGTTCAAAGTAAAACAAGATCCAGAAGGAAATGTTGAAAGATACAAAGCAAGATAAGTAGAAAAGTTAGTGCACCAACACAGAAAGACTGTGGCCGTTTCTGCACGGCCAGAGTAGCGGGGCTGCAACGGCATGGTTCATGCTGATGCAAGCCCCAGGGCCGTTCTCACAAATGGCCCCACTGGCTGCGTAACTGGCGGACCAGGCTCAGCATGGCAGCGCAGCCCCCCAAATGCCTCCTTACCTCCTCCTGGCTTCCATCGTTCTGTGGAGACCAGGGAACATGGCCCAAAGGCCAGAGCGACGACTGCAGGGACAGAGGCCAGGAGGCATGTCCCCTGGCCTCCACAGAGCAATGGAAGCCAGGAGGAGGTAAGGAAGCGTTTGGGGCCGGCACAGGGAGAATGCTGCCTTCCACCTGCTGCCGTTCGCATGGCAGCAGGTGGAAGATGCTGCTTTTGAAAAACCTTGCTTGAGTGGGACGAGTACGGCACTGCTGCAATGCAGCATGGTTGAAGCTGTGCTATGAGGAAGTTGGTTGCTCCTAAAGCTGTGCGAACGGCGCCCAAGGGATGGTGTATTTACCATCCCTAGGGCACTGTTTTCCGCCTGTGCGGAAACAGCCTGTGATAGGCAAGGCAATTTTTTCTTAGAAATGTATTCTTTTGAAGATGTACATCCTGCAGTTTGAAGTTGAAGCCACATTCTTACAGTGTTAAAACATGTATCACTTCTTGCGGCCTAGGGGAGTTAGGGTCTACTTACTCCCACACAGGGGCCTGGCAGTCTGAATGAGGGGAAAAAATCAGAAATGCAAAAACTTCTTGTGCAGCCAGTTAATCACCTTGCATCTCAGAGCAGTCTTCAAAAGGAGCTGGATTAACAATCTCTCCATATTACAAAGTACTAGCATTAAATATTAAGCAACCACTTCCAATGTACTTATCCAAGAGCAAAGGAGAATTGTTAATGTCATCATTCTCAGTCCTGCACTCAAAAAACTGTGGGAGCTATTAAAATGATTCGAAATCAAAAGCGAAGACCTTGGAAACAAAAAAAAATGGCATGGTTGAAGCTGTACTATGAGGAGGTTGGTTGCTCCTGAGGCAATATGGTATGGCTGCCAAGTGATTCCTGCTGCTGTATGTGGTACATACTGGCTTTTATTTATGACTACTGGTGCCAGATTTGTTCCACGTGCTGCATGTGAGTGAGGAAAGCAGTTGCTGAGTAATGCTGCTACTGCTTATGATAGTCTGGCAGCTGCAGGGCACACTACTTTTAATAAATGGCAGTGTTTCATTAGCAGGAGGCTCACCTCCTAACTGTTACAAGAATTATGCATTTGAGCATTTGCTACTTTTTCTGCAATCGGCTGCTTTCTGGCCTTCTGATATTTGGAGGGTGAGGGCCACCCAGAGGGCCTTCACTGCAGTGGTGCCAGCATTCCAGAACACTCTTCTCCCAGAGGTTCACCAGGTGCTGACTCTGCAGAAGTATAGGCACCTGATCAATATCATCCTCTGTACTCGGGCATATGGGTGATCCCTTCTGGGTGATGCCTCCCAATCCTTCCCCGCTTTATACTCCCTTTTTGGTACCTACTCTGGCCTGAACCAGCTTTCTATTGGTTTCAGTCCCAACTCAATTTTTGAAATTGAGTGGGATATGCAGGATAGTTGACTATGTAGGGAAATTGGGGATAACTTTTACGGAAGTTTCTAAGAGGATTTTATTATTTTATTTTATGATGTTTTATTATTGCACTCTGCCCAGGGATTTTGGCGATGGGCAGAAAATAAATGTACATGAAATAAATACATAAATAAATAATTCCCATCTTCTATGTCCTTTTATTGTTATATTTTTCCCGGCTTTTAATATATAATTTTATTGGTTTTTTACAACTAAAACTACAACTGAAAAAAGTAAAAGGCAAGTTTTCCAGCCACCTTAATCTTCTCACAAAAACAACAGAGGACGTATATGACTTCCTGCCCAAACCCAACATCATTTCTTCATTTTTCTAAACCATTCTTAATATATAAACCAAAAATTTGAAGGAATACAAGAAAGACTGATCTTCCTACTTAATTTCCCAAAGTTTAAGACTTTTACCATAAATTTCACCCTCCATTCCTCATCCCCCTCTAGTAGAAAGTCAGCCAACCCTGGAGGGAATCACCTGCGGGATGGGGTGCTGCTTTGACTCCATGGTCTCTGGTTATCACTACAGCAGCAACAGTTTCAGCCATGTGGGCTGGTGGGCATCACCTGCTTAGTAATTCTGGAGTCCCATTCTTGAATTTTGCCTAGGGCTGTATAATGGTTTGGAGTTGAGGTTGATCCTTAATTTGGAGCAGAGTAATTTAAGAGAGAGTCTGGGGTGTAGGTTAACAGACTAGAACACCACTAACTCCCAACCAGTTAGTTTCAGTGAAAAAAATCCTGTACATGAGGGGTATGGAATAAAGTTGAAGAGGTGAATTCCTCATTGCCTTCTAGCAGGTTAAGATTTGGGCCAACCACTCAGTGATAGAATAAGGGTCCATCTTATCACAGTAAAGACATTCACATCTGTCAAATCCTTGAAGAGAAAAATCTTCAGACAGCAGAAAATATTCACTAAAGGCAGAACCAGCAAGATGCTGGCAAGGCTTATTGGAATTTGAACTTTGATGTAGTTTTAAATTCAATGGGCTCTGAAAATGTACCAACTACATGGGCTCCTGTAAAAAAATATTATTCTACTTGGGATTATTTTTGTAATAACTGAATTGTCAGTTAGTGATTGGTTCAAAAAATCTGAAGGAAAAAGCCCAATACTCAATATTACAGGTTTTGTCCTCATTGTCAACAGAGCCATTTTAGATAAGGTACTGTACTGTATGGCTGAGGCAAACTGACCTATTTGAGTGAATGAGATTTCTGATTGCTACCCAAAATCAGATTTCAAAACATTAATTGTAATAAATTATGTAGCTTCTTGACCAGGGAACTCAGTTGAATGCAAGCTCTCTTGGGAAATAAGAAACAAATAACCCATTCTCCAGTGGCAAACAATTCATAGATGCATCTGAGATTTGATCTCCTATTTGCAAATCTGCCATTTGTTTCACACCACCAAATGCAGGTCATCTCCAGATATTTGTGCAACTGAATGACCAAGAAATTCTGTATATTTAAGTGTTTCTAATCATATCACTGTTCCTTTGGAAGAAACTGAGTTGTATATGTGCAGTAACAGCTGGTTTTTTTAAAAAATTCAATGTGCTTATTTTCTCATATATATGCAATATTCACTCCATGAAGAATTCTATGAATATTCACTTGGAAGCAAGTCTCAGTGAATTATATCACTTTAAGACTGACAATGAAGCAACTGAAATTGTTAAAGATAATCTGTTCCTTGGCTCAATCATCAACCAAAAGGGAAACTGAAGCCAAGAAATCACAGGACATGGGGAAGGACAGCCAAGAAGAAACTAGAAAAGATCCCTAACTGCAAGGACATGTCATTGGCAACCAAGATCAAGATATTCTTACAATAGCATTCCCCATTACTATGTATGGGTGTGAAAGTTGGTCAGTAAATAAAGCTGATAGGACAAAAGTTGCAGGAGACAAAAAGACAAGTGGTTTCTAGAACAAATTAAGCCTTAACTCTCCCTAGAAGCTACAATGACTAAACTGAGGTCATCATACTTTGGTCCCATTATGAGAAGACAAAGATCACTGGAAAAGACAAGAACGTTAGCAAAAATTGAAGGCAGCAGAAGAGGAACACCTAATATGAGAGGGACTGACTCAACTAAAGAAGCCTTAGCACAGTGATGGTGAACCTTTTTGAGACCAAGTGCCCAAACTGCAACCCAAAACTCACTTATTTATCACAAAGTGCCAACATGGCAATTTAACCTGAATATTGAGGTTTTGGAAAAAAATGGTTGGCTCCAAGGTGCACGCTACTTGGGAGTAAGCTTGGTGGTAGTCGGTGGCTTTGCTTTGAAGCAACCATGCAACACTTCGAATGGGTGAATCATGACCATAGGAGGGTTTACTCAGAAGCAAGTTCCATTGCCAGCAACCGAGCTTACTCCCAGGTAAAGGATCACACTTTAGTTCTTCCCAGGAAAATCATGGGGTTTAACAGTGCTTAACATAGTTACCTACACTGCTTCCCCAAAACTAGGTCTGAGGTTTAATGCTAACAATCTCCCTGAAATAATTGCACTATTATCACACTGGGGGCCTGGCGGGGAAAGGGGGAAGGGTGTGGGAGGAGAGGGGAGAGGGAAGTGAAACTTTCGCTTTTCGAAACCCAATAACCCCACCACCACAAAAAAAGAAGTAAAAAGGCAGTCAAGGAAGAAAATTCTAAGCAAGAATGCTGTGCAAGGGGTGGGATAACTTCAGGAAAGCTAAATTTGTGGGGCAGTCATCTGATCTGCGATTTTTCCTTCACATCATCACAGCACTTGACTTCCCACAAAAATGCAACAGGAACAGAAAAATAAAATCATGGAGAATATTTTGAAATGGACCTCTCTGTCCCACATTTGCCTTTGTCAGAATGGTCCAAATTCTGACAAGGGGGGTGGAGAAGGGTTGGTCACGGCAGTAAGGGATGCTCTTCTCCCTTTCCTGCCAGTTGGTCGGGGCCTGGTTTAGCTCAATTGTTTATCAGTGTGAAATGCCTTTTGTCTTTTGTACTTTTGCTTTGATCCTGTGGGAACGGGATTGGTGTCATGAGCCTACGGACCTTGCAAGATCTCTCCTCCCCGCACTGGGCTCCCAGGCACTAAAAGCCCCATCATTCTTTCTCCCGGGGGGTGGGGGCCCTTAACAAACAGTTCACTCCATCAGGGCGAGCGCCTGAATCCCACCACTGCGCCTGCCCTGCTCTTGGCAGACACACTCCTCCCAATGGAAGCCCCTCACCCAGCCTGCTGCTTTTTAATCCTACCCCCAAAGTTTTAGTTTGGCCCCAAAAGTTACATGTCAAGAAAAGCATGCCAGCCTCCAGTCTCCCAAGCTTTGTATTTATTTATTTATTTATTTATTTATTTATATATTCGGTTTATAGACCGCCCTCCCCCTAAGGGCTCAGGGCGGTGAACAACATGGATAGATAGGGGAGGGGAGGGTACTTGTGGGGTGGTAGATGATACTTACAACAAATCAGGTCGACTCAAGAGGACCTCCCTGAAGCTCAGCCCCAGCTGGCAGAGCGTCTTGTGCATGGCGAGCCTGTGCAGCATGACTCCCAATGCATTTGCTGGGCACCCGCCTTGGGCACCCGTGCCATAGGTTTGCCATCATGGCCCTTGCACTCAGTTTTCAATACCTGAGCAAGACTGTTAACAACAGGAGGTCTTGTAGGTCATTAATTCATTGGGTTGCCATACAGCACTTCACACACACACATCCCAGTGACCTCAATGGTAATAAGTATCAGTAAATGTGCATAGGACTGCAGCCTAAAGCAAACAGCTATTGTGCTGCATTCAAAATAAAGACAGTTCCGATCAAGATTTTTTTTGTCACCTGATGCAGCAGCTACTGCACCTGGTTGATTACTTCTTCATGTCCTCACTCTCTTTAAAAAATAGCACGGCAAGCTACAGGGCTTTCTGAACTTTCCTGCAAATCCTTTCTTCCCACAAGGGATCGAACATCATTTGGGTTGTCTCAACAACAGGAAACCAGAAATGGTGGCCAAACTCTTGGAAGAAGAATTAATCATTCAAGAGTTTGGGAAGTGGCCTTCATAGCTCACCAAGTAGGGTTTTTTTTTTTTTTTAAAAAAAAAAAGGCCTGGAGGAATGAAAAGGGGATTTTTAGCTGCTCTGGCTCTTGGTCAACAGTGGCAGCTGAGCAGCATGCAAACAGTGAACCACTAATAAACAATGGGTAACAGAGATGGGTAACAGTATGGTAGGCCAGTGCCATCCTTCAAAATCTACTATCTTAAGTGATCACTTCAGGTTGCCCCATTGTAACATTTGCCCCCAAACCAATCAGTTAGATAAAACTTCCCAGTCAATATTTTGTTAGGAAAAAAAACCTAGTTGCTTGGTGTGTGTTTTTGAAACTTCATAAAGCCACAGCAGTTTTTGTTAAAGCAAAGTAAACAAGTAATATTGTATTTTTTCTTTTCTTGCTTTGAAGATTGTTTTTAAAAAGTTTCAGAACAGATGGGACAGTTTAAAAAGAAAGTTGCTAATTGCCTATTTAAAATATTGTCATATGACTCACTAGAATCAATTCCTGCAATTAGCTATCTAGCAGAGAAACTGCGTAACCTTTCCTACCACTATATTGTAGAATTGTCTTATATTTCTGATCTTTTTTCAAAAAAACAGGTGCTAATCTTGAAGAGGTATATAAAAGTGAGGTTGGACAGCAAAGAGTTAAAAATGCAGCAGATAAAGAAGCATTTTTTAATTATGGCCACAACAATTGTAAAGTATTTTGGTCTTGTTTAACATACGTTGGATCCAAGGTATTGGGAGATTATCATTAAAGTGGAATCATGTATCAGTTTTCTTTGTTTCATACTGAAGATTTGTTATTCAGATAAAACCAGACTCCTAATACATTGTCTATCTTTGTGGAGGTGTCGCTGTGATTAGTTCATATGATCACTTGGTTATCTTCTATATATATAAAAAGCTAAGTGTTTTTGTTGATGACAGTATACCTCAGTAACTGCTGGGCCAATTCCTCTGAAAATTCCCAGCCACTATAGTCAGCCAGGCGAGAGTGTTTTTAGATGTTCACATACCTGAAATTTCACACCTGGCCCAGGTAAAACACCTTTTTCCTGGCGCTCCCTGGTGAAGGACAAGCAGCTGCCTGTGTGTAACTGTCACCCTTAGAATGTTCGTGCTGCTTAGAATGTTCACTCAGACGGCCAGATATGGCCAACAGTGAAAACAGTAATTCAGTAACTCAGATGGTCAGCAGTGAAAACAGTACATAGGCAGTAACTCGAGTGGAAGTGAAACCCATACACACACATACACACGAGGGAGAGGGAAGGGAGGGAGAGGGAGGGGTGGCATGCAAGGGAAGAGAGGGAGGGAGAGGAAAGGGACGGAGGGGGAGGCATGCAAGGGAACAGAAGTGAGAGAGGGGAGACAGTGAGGGGTGGCATGGAAGGGAGGGGAGGCAGGGGGCCCAGCATCTTGATATGACCCACCCACCCTAGCGGAGGAAAAGGGAAGGGAAGGAGGGGGAGGGATGCCATGCAAGGGAAGAGAAGTGAGGGAGGGACGAGAGTGAGGGGTGACATGCAAGGGATGGGAGGGAGGGGCCAGGCATCCTAGATTCCCTGAATACTGTGGTTACAGTTAAGAAAACCAGGCACGCATTACTCAGGAGTAAGCTCGGTACAGCAACTGTGACACACTTTGAATGGCTGCGTCGCGCCCCTCAGAGGGTTTCCTCAGAAGCGACACCCATTGCCACCAACCAGACTTAGTCCCAGGTAAAGGATCATGACCAGCCAGCCTAGATGTGTGGGAGGGGTGCCTTTCCATCCCCCCCCCCCCAGGAATGCGGGCACACACATCAATGACATCGCACAGTATCAGGCTGCATGTTTGCATGAGCACGTACTGCTGGCCTCTGCAATTGATTTGCTGCTACTGTTTCTTTTCCATTTCACCACAATAAGCCACAGCAACACGTGGCTGGGCCCCGCTAGTAGTTTTTTAAAATGATAATGAAGCAGACATCTGCACAAACCTCCATTATGTTCATATGGTAATACACAATCACAGGGTTTTACACACACTGCTCTAAGCATGTAATCTGGATTTAGTGAATTGTTTTCATTCTGACTTACATGTGGATAGCAGCAAGTATAAAACAACTGCAATACTTTACGTGCATGGGAGAGAATGGTATTTCACTAGGAAAATAATATTCAAGTGTGCTATGTTCTGTCTAGTAGAAATCCTCACGGCCTCTGATTGTCAAAGCGTGTCAAAACTTCTTCATTTGCTAGGTGATCTGTTTCAAAAGAACACATTTCAGAATTGGGAGTCTGTAAATTGACTAGTTCAGCTCAAACCTTCTGGACTACTTGCAAAGTAAGGCCAATCCTAATATCCTGAATCCTTAGGCCCAGCTTGGAATGGGATTTCCACCTTACCAAACATGTCAGTGTTGCAAGGGGTTAACCTTTGTTGATAAGGGCTCTGTGACACAGGAGCAGGCTTGCAGACCTTGTCTTTAAAGTTTCAGCAATCCTGAGTTTGCCTAACAGAACAATTTCCTTATAGTATTCTACCAGTGGGAACCTACAAGGGCTTGCAGAAGGCATCTCATCCCCACCCCCATTAATTTTTATTTCCCTTTCCTGGAAGCCCCCATAGCCATTCCACTTTTCTGTTTCATTCTCCCATCCTAGAGTTGCCAACATCCAGGTGGGACGTGAATATTTACTGGTATCACAAAAGATCTCCCAGCTACAGAAATCAATTCCCCACTAGAGTTGCCAGCTTCAGATTAGAAAATTTCTAAAAATTAGGGGCTAGAGCCTGAGAGAATAAGGTTTTGGGAAGGACATGACATCAGCAAAGTATAATACTGTAGAATCTACCCTCCAAAGCAGCCATTTTCTCCAGGGGAACTGATCTCTGTCATTTGGAGAGCAGCTGTAATCTAGGTGAATTCTAGTCCCCCATCATAGTCCCCTGGAGGAAGTGGCTACTTTGAAAGATGGGTTCTATGGCATTTTACCCTTCTGCAGGCTCTCCCCTCCCCAAAATCCACCCTCCCAGGCTCCACCCCCCAAAGCTCCAGGAATTTTCCAACCTGGAGTCGGCAACACTAAGTCTCCAGGTCTGGCCCCAATGAGTCTTCTCTCAACCAAAACAATCCTGAAAATGCCTGGCTCTGCCCCCCTCTCTGAATTTTACTCACAGAAACTCCAAGCCTAGAATACTTGCTGCCTTGAAATGGCAACTCAGGGAATCCATTTCTTAAGGTTACAAAAGATCTGTCTGTCTGTCTGACACATTTTTCCCCTGAAAACCTTCAAAATTTTCTGGATTTGTAGAAAGATATGTCTTGACCATTCATTGCTCCAAACATTCATTGCTCCAAGCAGATTTAAGTATCTACAGATTTTGCTGACTAAGCTACTAGAATATACAAGTGAGGGGCCCATGAAATATCCCAAACCAGCCACCTTAGAGCCCTACTGAAATAGTGCCCAAGAGTCCTCCACGATTTCCAGCAGGCCTACAGCAGCTCTCAGAGTTCTCCACCATGACAGTTGGACCAGAGTTGCTCCCTAAGGCTTCTGCTGACATGGAGCCTCCCCCAGCATCTGTCACATGTCAGCCAGACCCAAACCTCTTCCAGCTTCTGCTGCTGAACCTAAACCATCTCCTAGCATCTGCTGCAACTAGGTCAGATTGGTTCCCAGTGTCCTCTGTGGTAACAGCTGGGCCCACAGTGACTCCCACATCTGCTGTGGCTGGGATCGCAGGGGTTCCCTGTAATGGTTGCCACTAGCTCTTCTGGTAAGAATATTGTCTGCATATGCTCAGACAATTTGTTTTAAAAAATTGGGGGGGAATTTAAACCCCATTTTTTTAACATTTCAGATCTTTTTGCAAACCTGGCGAAACCACAAGTTTGCAAAAAAAAATTGTTTAGTATTTGTGTGGCCCAAATTCATGAATTTAGGTGTCTGCAGAGGGAGGCACACATCATTATAAATACATAGATGATACTTCCCAGTGTTATTTATAAACTCAGCAGCAAATAAAGACTAAAACTCCTACACTTCAGTAGGATAGCTAGGCTATAGGAATATGCTCAAGGCTGCTACTGTCTCCAGCCAGACAGCCCTCAACTGAGTTTCCCCACACTATGCAAAGGCAAATTTGTTCAGGCAACAGATGAGGCTGGAATGAGATTGTCTTAAACTTGGTTTTTTAAAAATTCTTTCTTTGAAAAAAAATAAAAAGATAACTCTTCAATAAAGTTTGGAAGAATCAAATATCTAATATGATTGTAGCAAGCCATGAAGACTTTTAATGCTTTCTAATTACATCTCAACTACCATGCTCCTTGCTGCCAGCCTCTCCCTGTTCCACCTTCATCTTGCTGGTGTTTACTGCCTGCCTAAGTGGCAAAGAAAAATAAATAGAGCACCTTCCCTTAAAACTCTAGATACAAAATACTTCCTCTCAAGATAACATTCTAAAGTGGTTTTCCACCAGACAAGGATGCTCAGAAATCAACTGTTGTTTAACTAGACAGCTACAGTCTTTCTTTACCCTTTATACTTCTTCCTCCAGAGGCATTTCTGCCCAAGAGCATGAATTCAGTTAAGTGATCCTTTAAAATTTCACATTCATGCTTGGTTAAGCATAAAGAAAAAATACAGATGCTTGTATAAAATCTCAAGAGTTTGTTAAAATTGGCTAAGATCCATACATCCCCTATTACATCTCTGCCATCTTCCTATTTTAAAGCTATAGAGAACTGATAAATTAAATGTCATGAAACTAGAATAAATTCCTAAACCTGAATCAAACTTAAACATTGACCATTTTAATGCAAAGTAAATGTCTATACACTCACTTCCCTGATCTCCATTTGACTTGATCACCAGTTCACTTTCACAGCATTAGACACCTATATATGCTAATCCAGAACCTTCTGTTACACATGATAATTCATTTAGGGGCCTAAACATATTTGCACACATGCAATGGATTTGTAAGACCCAAAATACCATTCCTCTATTATGACTCTGACAATCAGGCTGCAGATATGGATTGGTATGGATAGCGACCACTCTGGTAATGGAGGCAGGCAACACAAGGGTTCCTCCGACTGACAGCTCTCCACTGATCAGGAAGAGTGTGGAGTCATTTAGTTAAGACAATTGTCAGTTAATGACCATTGGGCTAGCTGAGAGGACTTTGGCAGGCTGGGAAAAGATCAGAGTGTTTAGTACAGCAGAGTTAGTGAATGACATGCTGTATCAGTTGTTTCACTTGTGTTTTGGTTACAGTTATATTGGTTCAGCCTGATTAGTTAATTTATTATGAAGTTTCCAAACTGAATGTCTGTTTGAATAAAACCTGTCAACTTTGGTAACCTTTTAACATTGGTGTGGAGAATAATCCATTAATTTTATTTTGATCTTGGCTATGCAGATTTCAAAAGGAGAAGGGCTTACTCAATAAGGGAGGGGAATGTTCTCAGAAAAAGAGAACATTGGACAGCCATTCCCTCTTGTTTATCTGGAAACATGTGGGTCCTTTTCTGTGGGGAAAAAAATAGGGTCCTGCTGGAAGCTGCTGGTGGCAGCAGTCTGTATTAAACACAAAGAAGTTTCATTGTCTTTGAGGGAAAACAGGTCCATTGCAAGGTAAGTTGCCTTCCCCTGCTGCAAGCTGGTCATTATCCCCAGTTCAGTACACATGTTTGTATACAGAATGTGAATATTGGATTTATGAAAGTTAGTCATTTATGGAAGTTAGTTATGCTCACATGTTCCTATGAAGGCCTAAAGAAGGCTAAAGAAAGTTCAGAGAGCATGAGAAGTGATGGTTTATTTTAACTTTATGAAACCAGGATCCCAGATTTCTTCACAAAGCCAGCTGGGTCAAGAGTGGCAATCACTCAAATTCTGATTTGTCTCAGCAGCTACTGGTTTTATAGCCTCCTCTCTGCAGCGCAAGAAGCCATCATCACAGGACAAGTAAGGGTGTTATCAGGTTTTTAATGAAATCATGTTCAATAACTGCATTGATAAACCAACTGGTTTAACATACCTGGTGGTTAAACCAACTGGTTTAACCAACAGAAATCCTAAGCAGGGTTACAGGCTGAAGTCAGTAATTACGGGTAGCTGTGGCTTCTACTGCAGCTGCTGAACGAACAAGTAACCTTTCAGCATCCCCACCCCCAATACCTTTTTATGGATTGAACTGTCTATTGAGAACCGATTATGATTTCTGAGATAGATCATGATTTATCAGTACAAGGTGCTAATAGTTGCTGATTTTCTGTCAGGGGGATGCTATCTAAGTGATTGAGATGCATTCCTGGAACCATGCAACTGTTTAAAATAACAGACTGCTGTTGCTAGAAAGATATATGTAACCAGCCTGCTATATGTATCCACTGCCCTCTGTGCATTCTTTCCTTGATTTTTACTTTATGGCTTCACACGCTTGGTAGACAACTAGGTTTCCCCTGGTACTCCTGTTCCATGTGTATTACATCCATTATAGGACAGGAAGCCAGGTGGCTTTCTCTTGCTATCTGCTGCCGACCTTGGGGCGCCTTAGCTCCAAATACTGGTTTTCACAAACGCTTGAGAAAATGGGAGGAGAGTTCTCTATGGGGGATAAAGGGGACTGTAAATGCCAGCTTCATCAGAGCTATTCAATAAACATTACTGATGCCTATTCAATAAATGTTACTGATCAATACTTCAGAGTCCATTTATTGGCTTAAGGTTGTAAGACCTAACATTTTCCCAGCTTTCCCTTTCTATTTCTGGACCACCAAAGTTGATTGATGAAAATCCTGTAAGAGCCAGTGTGGTGTAATGGTTAATGGTTAAGTGTGGCATATTCTAATCTAATGAACCAGGTTTGATTGCCCATTCTTCCACATAAAGCCTGCTGTGGGCCTGTCCATTCTCTAAGAACTCTCTCAGTCCTACTAAGGGAAGGTGATTGTAAACTGCTTTGATACTCCTAAAAGGAAGAGAAAAGCAGGGTATAAAAACCAACTCTTCTTTTGTAATAACTTGCTGGGGAGGGGAAGCCAGGAAGTTTGGCAATCCTTATACAGTGCTGTATGATTCTTGTGCTGGATCCAACTCTCTGTCTCCCAAATAATTCCAATACAACTACTCAATTTCATGCTAGTGACAACTGTTCTCAGAAGCCAGGAGAAACAGACAAGGTTGCATTGCTAGATGTAAAAATGAATCAGGATATTACAAAGCCCACTATTTAAACTGCAAGGATACATAATCCTGCATAGCAAAACAAGACCCACTTCAAGCAATATAGTTATTGCCTAGCTACAGTAAAGCTTACTCTCCTATAAAAGCAGAGAACTGATGATTCGCTATATATTTAAACAAGTCTGTGAGAATGAAAACAAAATATGATGCTGGAGACATACTGAAAGCATAGAGGGTTGTTCAAGCAACCCTAAGAATACCTAAACAAATATATTTATTTTGCAATACATTATTTGGTCAAACAAAATTCATTAGTATGTCTAACACAAGCCTTTATTTTCAAATACCATATCTTGAAGGTTGTAATGTATAATTTGCAAATGCAAACATACTTCTGTATATGAAAAACTGTTTATCTCACTTATTTCATACAATGAAGAGGCTCATAAACTAAATTGGTTTCACAGTGAACGTGAACACCTAGCAATCTCCTCAAAGTCAATGCTGTAAGGCTTATTAAGGAAAGTTACAATCCTCATAATGCTTCTTCCCCTTTTTGATTGCTAGCATCAGTCTCCACTATTAATCCAGGATTTACTGACTGCTAGAAAGATTTTTACAACATTTATGGCAAAGAAGATTAGGGATATGGTAATGCCAAAGCATGTCTTTGTTACACCCATGGCATGGGACAAATGATTTGACCCAAGAATGAGAGGACTTGAGCAGTACTACTACAAATATGACTATGTAGGCATTTGGAGCTATGGTTGTAAGACTGAACTTTAAGATTCACAGGACAAGTTTACAGCTCACAAGGAACTGGGAGGAGAAACAATTTGGAAACCTAAGCCCTCTTAATCACCAGTTCCAAAATTTTCTAAGCTCTCAGTGGACTGAGGAAAGTAATTTCTTCCTTATCGTGCCTATTTTATAACTAACTCTACTGTTCTCAACATTTTTTCCGTCTAGAGCATCCAGCCATTTTAACTTTTTGTTTGCTTGAATTACAAAATCACAGACAGACTGATGGATAGATATAGATATTTGCATATTTGTGGGCTTCCCCAAGAAGGTAGAGATCAGCCTACTGGGAGTTATACTGTGCAGATCTTATCAGTCATCCTGTAGCTAGCCTATTTTTTTATAAAATCCTATGAAATCTTTCTATTCCCCTGTTGAGTTGGAAACTCATAAACAGTCACAGCTTCTACTACCTGGTCCTTTTATTCCTTCCCACTTTCTCATGAATGAGCAAGATTACAAATATAATGCTGAAGAGGCATAGCAAGCACTGGCAGAACTTGAGGGGCCTTAGGGAGCAGACACCCCGGTGCTGCTGGAAGGAGTGCCAGGCAGCCAAAAGCTCCCGCCCCACCCCAGTTGTTTTGCAGGGAAGGTTTGTCGACAACCAGGCACACTGTCTCTGCCACCTCCTGGCCCTCAGTAAAGTTCTTCCTGGGTGGGCTTTTTCTTCGCTCCTCCCTTGACTGGGTGAAGCCAGATTGGCAGGAAGGGGTTGGGATGTCATGCTGTTTTAATGCCAGGCACACAGGCTGACCAGAGCTGTGGTCCTGGGCTGACTTCCATACAGCACATGCTTATTCCTGCTGTGCAGAACAGAAGCCAAGTTGCCTGAGCAGAAAGCCTAGGACATGAATGCCCAAGCACCAACAGCTTGCCTCACCCAGAATCCCTTGGCTGCTTAGGGTCCACAGTGGTGAGGGGCTCTCCCTACAGAAAGGCCCTTCCTTGTGTCCTGCTCCAAGGGGAATGCCTGGACAATTATGCAGGGGTGGCTTGCAGGGAAGGTGACTGCAAAGGCAACGCAACCAGAGGGAAAAGTCAGGACTGAAGAAGATTGCCTCCAGTCACGTGTGTGAGTGGCGGGAAAGAATAAGCCTTTGTATTTTAATTACTCCTATGGTGCCTTTTTTCACAAGATTTACTCCTGAGTAGTTGTGCTTAGGCCTGCTGCCTCAGCATTCCATGGCTATTAATTTACTGATATTTCATTACTTATTTATTTATTTATTTATTTATTTATTTATTTATTTATTTATTTATTAAACTTTTATACCGCCCCATCCTCTAGGGGCTCTCATTTAGATGAAGAATTGTGACCCAAGGTACAGCTGTGTCATAAGGTTGCCAGTTCCAGGTTTGGAAAGTGGCCATTTCCACTTGGAAAACTGATTAGTTACAACTTGAACATCAGTTGTAATTCCAGGAGATCTCCAGGCCCCACCTGATAACCTTAAATCAATTAAAGGTTGATAACCTTAAATCATGACTTTAGAAGGCAAGGTGCATACAATTTTGTACATATATCCCAGCTTTTCCCAAGGCACAAAGTGGCTTACAATACATAATGAAAACACAATACATAATCAAAAGGTAGTCTTAACAAACTGCATTAGATCAACTATGTTCCAGCAGCACCTTAGAGACCAACAAGATTTATAGGGTGAGATCAGGTATACGTGGGCCAATCAAGGTCAGTTATCCCTTATTGAATTAGAAATTCTGACACAGCTTAATGAGTACAGGAACAAAATGGCTGCCACAGAAGATGGAACCAGCCATAAATGATTGCCACAGTTTAAATTCAGCAACACAGTGCAGATCCTGTGCTGTGGTGTATTAGCTGCTGCCAAAATAACTGTGATGGACTGCACAGTTTGGATATGCTGTTCAGACAGTGCTAAGGCTGTCAAGAGCACAGGCGTATCGGGGAGAAATAGTGCCTGGGGACAACCCCTGATCTGGGCGCCCCCTGGCCCTACACCTCCCATGCACCTCCTGTGCTCGGGAAGGGGCTCAGGGCAGGGGCAACTCGGACAGGCACTGCAGTGACAGGCCAGCTCATGGGCCAGCCCTCTGCTGTAGCGTTTATCAGAGCCGCCCCCACCTACCTGCAGGCTGCCTCCTGCAGAAGCCAGCCTGCAGGGAGGTGGGGGGAGGGCACTGTTTTGGGCAGCCCAGGAGCCAGCCTGCTACTACAGTGCCCATTCAAGCTGCCTCCAAGCCCCACACCTTAGGGCCTGGGGAGGGAATGAGGCGGCTCAGACAGGTGCTGTGTACCACCCACAGGCATAGAGGGGTCAAATGACCCTTGGTCAGTGAGGGGAGAAGGGGGGCAATTTTGCACCCCCACTGGTGTGCCTGGGGTCATTTGACCTTCCTGTCCCTGTGGGTGATACACCCCTAGTCAAGAGTTAACTTCCCCTCAGCAGCCTTGAGTGACAGTAGATGATTGGTTAAACTCAGGAAAGCCGAGAGGGAAAGTCTGTCAGCTAGGGTTTTTTTTTAAGGGAATTGAACTGAGGGCTCTGAATTGAACAGTTGATGTCTAATTAACAGGGGCGGAATTCTGACTATGAGAACAGGTGACTAGAGAGGGAGAATTCCCAGGCAAGGGGCTAGAGTACTGAAATGAGAGTACCAAGGACTTGGGAAACCTGAGAGAGTCAGAGAATACTCCCTGAACTAACAACAGATTGTTTTGGAGATACATCTATCTTGAATATTTTTGTCAACAGTTTCAAAACTTTTAATGAGCTTATATTATAGAACTCTGTATTGTGTGTATACTGGATTATTTTCCCTCAAGGATTTCTAAATCCTGATTTCCCCTGACCTTTTCTTATCTTGTTTTAATACAATATGTTGTGTTTTAAAGTCTGTGTAAGAAACTCCTGCCTCAATCAACATTTCTAATAGTCAATCATAATCCTTGGCAGACACACAGTGAATATCCAAAGGACCTATATTCCCCACAATGTGGCCGGAGGCAGCATGAGATAAACTAGCCAGAGGAAAAGCCAGAGACAAAGAATTGATTGCCTTTCCAAAGTTCAAACAATAAGATAGGAGTGGCGTTGAAGGGTCATCAGGGTGCATGAGAGTACTTAGGCTATTTTCCTGAATACTGATTTATTGCTGGGATAGATGCAGATTAATAATGGTCTGCTCGGAGCACTAATTAAATCACCATATGATGAAAAGAATGGAGATTACCTAGCTCCATTGTCCAGCCAAGCATATATTAGACCCAAGGGAAAAGTTTGGCTGCCAACCACCTCCCTGCCTAGACTTGACACCAAGATGGATGCAGCAGTGTCTTGTTCTTACTCCAATATTTGGTCTTCATGCCTTTATGACACCCCTTAGAAGGTGCCCTTAGAAGGGGTGTCATAGTTAGACTTACAATAAGACTGGAAACACAACAAAACCATCTAAAAACATGTTAAGGTTAGCAGGAAAATATCTGGGTCATGTACAACTCCTATACTGCTCTAGAGAAGAAAATGGTTGCCAGCTCATGGCTAGTAAATATAAGTGGCTTAAAGCTGCAGTGAGGCCAGCACTTCAGTGTATTCATATCAGTCACTAATAGTACAGCTCACTCAACATGTTAATTTCCTTAATTATGTCTTGCAGTAAAATGACTGATAATCTGGTGGTTCACAGACAATGCATTGGCTGAAAGCTTGAAAGGAGCCTGAAGCTGTTAATGGTACACTGTGGTTGATGGAGAAGCTCAAGTATTTATCTAAAATTACTACAGATTGTTACATGAATTGTCTGCATTAGGCAGCACTTCCAGCACAGGGAACAAATTGTGAGATCACAGATAATACTGTGCATAAATTGGCTCTAAATTCTGTTCTTTCAACACATCATTCAATGGCATTAGGGTGTACATTTGACTTTATTCACCTTTATAGCATGTCTATGTGCATTCTATTATTTATGTGGAAGTAAATATAGCAAGAAGGAAAAATACTTATCTCTATAGAAAATGGAATGCATCATAAAGCATAGATTGACACAGGTAACAGGAAACAGCAGGAGAAAAAAAGGAAATCAAGACAATTGTTTCTAGAATGTGCCTGATTTGTGCCAACTATTCTGGTTATAAAACAAGACTACCTTGATAATAGGTACACTGACTTTCCAACCACACTTGCAGGGGTGTAATTCATTATAGTTCCTGCAGTATGCAGGTAACTGAAACATATTTTCAACTATGTACCAATGAATAGCTATTGGAGCTTTAACAGTCTTTCTTTATAGGACAATACACAAACATTGCAATCCTACACAGACTTACTCCAGCCTAAGCACACTGAAATCAATGGGCTTAGACTGGAGTAACTCTCTTTAGGATTGTGCTGAAAATGTTGCATCCCATTTAGCAATAAACTGCATTTTCTCTGCAAGGCTCTTCCTGCATTTTGTATTTGCATCATTTAACCTCTTTCTAAATTTAATTCCATAGTCTATGGTAATTTTCAAAATTTGTGAGAGCCCAGATGGTTTCTGTTTTCTCTCTAGGCAGGAAAGTATATCTGAGTTTGAATCACTTTAGCAATATAGAAGGAAGTGGAATAGAGGAAAATGGATTTCAATAGCAAGAACTGTAAGAGTTGATATGCTGTTCAGGAGCTTGGGAGTATGTATCTCATTTAGATAGGTACTGAATTAATTTCAGGGTGTTCTGCAGGAACCAGCTGGAAAATGGTTATAAAGGATATCTAAAACAAATTCCTCCCTCCCCAAACAGTCAGGCCTTCATTTTGGTGTCATTTCCATTAGTATTCCAATGACTTATTTGGATATCATTGCAAAAGTCAGATGAAACAGTAAAATACTGGAAGAAATAAAAATTGGAATGTGTTAAACTTAACACAACCAGCAGGTAGAGCATTAAAGAACAAAATCTTTACTTCCTTGGGTTACAGCTCAATCATGAGTATGGCATATATATTTACTCAGAAAGATGGCCATTCAAAGTTAATATACTCAAAGCAAACTCATTCAGAATATAAACACACAGTGGAAGGTTTCACAGAACACAAAGTGTTTAGCTAACAATAACTGATATGACTACATACATAAAATTATTTTCAATCAAACTATAAAGCAACTATGAGTTACTACACTATACAATTAAAACGATTGATTATTCACAAAACTTTCAAAAATCAGAATAAAAAAGACAGTTCAATGATGATTCCATGCACATTTTAGTCTATTTAGTTTACAAGCATCCAGAACAAAGTAAACCACATACCTTATGACACATGCATAAAGTCCACTGTCTTGTGCTACTGTTGGGCGAAACCAAATGGCATCTTCCTCTTTGCTCATTCTAGTTCCATCAAAAGCTATAGGTTCCTCAAAGTCCCCAGGTCCAGAGCTTTTGTACCACATCAAACTGAGTCCAGCGCTTTGTGCTAGGGTGTAATTTGCTCTAATATATCCATAAAACAAAGCACATTTTATACGAACAGGTTCTCCCACTAAAACTTGATATTTCTTGTAATCCACTGACCAATCAGTACATCCATCAGCTGAAAGAAAAAAAGATAAGAAGAAAAAGGTTACAGAGCTGCACATCACTGAAAACATAGCATAGTCACTATTTACATTTTGGAACTCTGCTTCTGAAGTCAACATGCTAGAGTTCTTGAATAAAAGCAGCACACTGAATACTTCCTTTGAAACTATTTATACCTGGTGCTCCAAAGAAAAAGATTTCCAAGTTGGAATATGCAGCCAAGATTGGCCACAATACAACATTTTCCCTAGTACAAGTAACAGGAGTGTAAATAGGGTTGCCAACCTCTAATTGGGTTCTAGAGATCTCCCAGAATTATTCAGCAACAAGAAATCATCTCCCGCAGAGAAAATGGCAATTTTAGAGGGTGGACTCCATGGAATTACACCCTGCTGAAGTCCATTCGCTCCCCCCAAACCTTCCCTTGACAAGGGACCACTCCCAAATCTGCAGGATTTTGCAAATGCATAGTTGGCAACTCTACCTGTAGATGGCCTTACCTACTTAATTTTAGTGTTGAAAATAGATTTAATTCTGGTTTTTTTTCTACTAGTGCATGGGTCTGCGACCTGCGGCTCTCCAGATGTTCATGGACTACAAATCCCATCAGCCCCTGCCAGCATGGCCAATTGGCCATGCTGGCAGGGGGGATTTGTAGTCCATGACCATCTGGAGAGCCACAGGTCGCAGGCCCCTGTACTAGTGGGTGAATTATTTTAAAATGTTTGATCAAAATGCATGTAACATACAGACCAACTAGCCCAGAAGGTATAGTAATCACTGAATGGCATTAATGAAACACCTTTAAGATAAATGAGAGGGAATTATCTGTCTCAGGAGATGTTGCAATGGCTGCAACTAAGATTGGGAAGTTAAGGTTAGATCTTAAGGTGAGAAGGAGAGTTCGTAATGTTTAGCCTGATTGCACAGTAAAAGAGAATGTCAAGATAATTATTCAGGTCGTCATCACTGTATACTCAGCAGCAAATTACTTTAGGCCTTACTGGAAATATCTGTCCCTCCTGCCTTACAAACTACTGGGAGGTCAATGTGGTGTCTACTGTTTCTCTTAATAGATGTTTTGACTGAAACTAATTTGAAGCTGTTAAATATAGACAAGAATTAGTATCAACATAACTCTCACACATCTTACCAAACGAAGAACAACTGGGGTTGCTCCCGTACACAACAGCTAGGGTTACTAACCTCAAGGTGGGGTTTGGAGTTTTCCTAGAATTACATTTGATCCCCAGACTAGAAGAAGAGGAGTTTGGATTTACACCCCACCTTTCTCTCCTGTAATGAATCTCAAAGCAGCTTAGGGACGGAAACCATGCAAAGTTCCCATCCAAACCAGGCTTAATCCCGCCCCCACCCCAGGATAATTGGCCCGTGTGGAAAGGGCCCCTGCACAGCTACACAGCATGGGCGGTGAGTTTTTTTAAAGACACACCTCTGTGCAAAGGCACAATGGAAGTCTGCATTGCTTCCATGGGCTCCGTTCACTGCCTGCATGGAGGCATGCGAATGGAACAGCAGAACAGCAGGTTACTTTATCCTGCCTGCTACCCACTCTCCCAGTGCTGTGCGGAAGGGGCCTTCAAGATAATAATCAGTGGATTAGCAGAAAACTGAAAAGCATTCTGCTGAGAACATTGCTGTATCTGGTATTGCTCATTATATTAGAGACAGGGAAGGATATGGACCTATCTGACCACTACAATAATCTTTGGAGGCCTTGCTTTGAATACTGTCACCGTCTTACATTGGGTGTGTGGCAACATGGGAGAAAGCATTCTCAGTTTTGGCACCAAAACTCTGGAACTGTCTCCTCAGGGAGATTTGTTTATCCATGGTTCATTTCGCATAGCATGAATAAGATGTCCTGAGGACCTTAAAAAGGTGTCTTGTGAAGGAATTCCACACAGCTTTCTCCCCAAGATATCCTCAGGATGCCTTATTTCTGCTCAAGTTGTCTTTTGTTGAGAACACTTTAAAGTGCACCTTTTCCCCATAAGTCAACTGCAAGATGTCTCCTCCCTGGCTGTATGGAATGCAGAGCTCGAGAGACATCTTATTTTCATGTCCAACTGTTTTGGTCTCTGACCAGTTTCACCCTCAGTTGGTGCCCAACATTTTGTGTGCATCTGAAGAGATTCTCTGTGCATCCATTTGCTAAAGATTGCTACAGGATGTTTGCTATGCAGATACTGGGTTCCTTTTCAGCCTGAAAAGTACATAGTTGAACTCAGCTTGTCCTACTGATTCCAGCCATACATAGTTTTTCTTTTCTATTTTACCAAGGAGCTATCTTTGTAGCTACACAGACACGCAGAATCTTAGCCAGTTGGAAGATGGGTCTACTGCTCATTGAAAAGCAGTGGGTAGACCTGCCATCCGAGGACCATCAGTTTTCCTTTCTAGTTTCTTCTTTCTAGTTTTACTTTCTGGGCATAAAGAAGAAACTAATTTGGTCCACGGAGGGCAGATCTACTCAACGCTTTTCAGTGGGTAGTATACCCATCATCTCAGCAGCTAAGATTATCTTATGTGTGTCCGCTATGAAGATAGCTCCTTAATTAAATATATATATATGTAGCTGGAATTGGCGGGATGAACTGATTACACCTATGTACTTTTGAGGCTAAACAGTGCCCAGGACTGGTGGCATATTTACCTAGGGACATGAGGTACCCTGTGTCCCCGGGCGCCCCCCAGTGGAGGGCACAAAAATTTCAGGGTCATTTGTGTGTTCTTTGTATTTTTAGTGTTTTGTTCAGTTTTTGGCCAGCAGGGGGCACAGTTTTTAGGCTAGCAGCACCAAAATTTCAGAGATTTTTTAGGAGACCATCCTGATGATAACACCCAAGTTAGGTGAGGTTTGGTTCAGTGGGTCCAAAGTTATGGACTCTCAAAAGGGGTCCCCTCATCCCCCAATGTTTCCAGTGGGTGGTATCATTAGGATAGGTTTGATAAAGTTTGGTTGAGGGGTCCAAAGATATGGACCCCCAAAGGGAGTGCCCCATCCCCCATTGTTTCCAATGGGAGCTATAGGATATGGGGCTAAACCTTTGAGGGTCCATAACTTTGGACCCCCTGAATAAAACTTCACCAAACCTGGGTGGCAACATCAGGAGAGTCTTCTAAAGATACCCTGAAAGTTTGGTGCTGCTAGCTTAACAATTGCACCCCTGACAGCAGTCACCCCCAAATTTCCCCAGATTCCCCTTGTAAATCCACCCGCTTTGGCATGGATTTAAAGGGAGAATCTGAGGTCCCCAGTTTAAACACTGAAAGTGATGCTGTTTCAGGGTGGGGGATAATCCACCCCAAAACACCATCACTTTCAATGTTGTTTTAACTGGGACCCCAAATTCTCCCTTTAAAGTGTATTTAAAAGAAGAATCTGGGCTCCCTAGTTTAAACACCATTGAAAGTGATGCTGTTTGGGGTTGTTTTTCACTTGAGGTGTTTTGTGAGAAATGATGCTGACATTTGTTTGGTAAATGTTTTGCTCGGGGTGATTTGTGAGAGATTTACACGCTTAATACCCACTTGCACTGGCTTGGAGCTGTTTCTCAGGCTAACAACCTACCTGATAGGGTTGGTGTGAGGACAAAATCAGGAAAAAGAGTTGATGGGGAGAGAAACATGTATGTTTTGCTGGGGGTGAGAGGTGTTTTGTGACCTGGTGTAAAAATCATTGTTTGGTCGTGGTGGGGGAGGGTAGCCGCCCATACGGGGTCCCTGGGCTCCATTTTGCCTAGATATGCCTCTGCCCAGGACTGAAGCCTGCAGAGCAAAAGTCCTGGGGAAACCTTCAGCAAATGAAGGAAGGGAGAATCCTGTCAGCTGCACACAAAATGTTGGCCAAAAGCTGGGGGTGAAACTGACCAGAGAGAAAAAGGTCAGGTGGGAAAAAGCCTCTCTTCCTTTCAGATGCCTTTGCTGTTCAGAGCCAAACCAGCAGCAGGCTCTTGGAGGGCTGGTGGCACAACCTGTGCCAAGGCACCACTGCTCCACCAGTTGGGAAGGGCTGTTGTGGGTGTTGGCGAGAGGGCCAGCAGAGCACAAAGGTGTCACTGCTGTTCCAACTGGGAAGGGCTGTTGGGGGTAGGTGGGGTGGGCAGGAGGTTTTTGGAGGGTGGTGGAGCAGCATGCACCAAGGTGTGGCTGCTCTGCTGGCTGAGAAGTGCTTTTGGGGGTGGGGTGGGAGGGTCTCAGAGGGCCAGCGGAGCAGTGTGTGCCAATGAGCCACTGCTTCACCAGCCCGGAAGGGATATAAGGGATGGTGGGCAGGGATGGGAGGCTTTTGGAGGACCAGCAGACTAGTGTGCACAAGGACTTTGTGAGTCCTGCTCACCAATTAGTGGAGGGTTCATCGTCATAACATTCCATTCCTTAGACAATTATAGAATATATATTAACTCTGCTTTTAATATTTTAATATGTGTGTGTGTGGGATGTGTGTTTGTGTGATTTTCATGGTTTTAAATGTGACTTTGTAGTGTATGTTTTAAATTGCTAGCAGCTGAATGGCCTGTGTCAGGGCAGAAAGGCATGATACAAATTTTTGAATAAACAAATGAATAAAAGCAACCAAAGTAGGTAGAACCAATACAAAGACCTTCTGATGAAAAGGTACTGATTTGTTCTGTCTCTATATTCATTTAAAGGTCTGCCTACTTTTCTGTTTGTTGTTTTTTTAGTCAGCTTTGTTCTGTCTGAACTTTCTGTTTCCTATTTTGTATTTACCAAGTAAATAGTCATAACGAGTAGAAACTAACACATTTGCTAGTTTTCAGTTTCTGTATGTATTCTATTACCACACTTTCCTATTGTCAATCATAATTCCTCCTTATTGAAAAATAAAACTGGGAGAAAACACTTGAATTATTCAAAAACAGGAAACTTCAGAGCTACATTTAAGGAAGTGGGTGTAGTCTGTAATCTCTATTTTAATATGCAACCAGTTATTGCAAATGGTAATAGCACAATGCAAAGGATAAGATTAATATCATTCACAAAGTTGTTTCTTTGAATAGCTTCAGGGGAATGAAATAAACCACAGTACATCACTGTCCTCATAATGAGATCATTCTGCTGGATAAACAAGCTCCCCGCAGACCATACCTGCTGATAGGACAAAGCAAACCAAATATTTAACCATTCTGAGGATCTCTGCCTGCCATTATTCAGAACTGCATACACTGTTTTCAAGGAAATTTTTGATTCAGAGCTAATAACTTCTGGGTCTGTTGCTGCAACCTAGCTTAATAATATAGCTTCAGTTCAATTACTGGCTTCTATAAGCTGATACGCATCTCAGAGTTCCCGCTAAAATACAAGTAATCTAAATTCCTGTTGTGTTTTACCATTACTAAAGAGCTAGGATTAGACGAAAATTTATGAATAGATTAATGTGCTAATTTACAACCATAAAAACTGACATACACATTGTCTTATATACCACTAAACAAAAATATCAAAATGTATTTATTATTTATTTATTTCTGCAATTTATACCCTACACCGTAGTCTCAGGGCGGCTCATGGAGATGAAACCCCGTTATAACATACAAAAATTAAATTCAGAATAAAAACATAGTTAAAACAATAAATAAAATCCATTAAAATACCATTAAAAATCCTCCCCATTCCCACCCCTGTGGCTGGCATCAGTGAGAGGGTCTGGGGGGGGGGGGTCAACCACAAAAGGCTGAAAAGTTTAATGTTCTCAAAAGCACTGCTGTCATGTATTAAACTGTTTCCATACGCATAAAGTGTAATTTAACAAAGAGAGAAAAATAATTGAACATTTTAGTAATAAATAAATTTTGAGGCTGTGTCTGGTCCTCAGCAGCTGTGTGTCATAAGGACTGGTAAGAAAATAAACCCACAGAAATCAAAGTTTGAAAAGAGCTTTTCTGGACAGCATAGGTATCTGACCAGGGTGTCCCCTTCAAGAGAGGTACACCCACCCCATACAAAAGATAAATTTTACTGTACTGAATTTGATAGTTCACACACAGGGTAACTCTCTAGAAGAGTCACACCTTAACCAGAGAAAGACTTCATTCTTATAGATACAAAGAATACCGGTAAATACGTCACATAATCATACCTGTATACAAATCCCACATCATCATTTCCCATACATGTGTTTTCTGCATGATCATTAACATCCAGTTGGATAGTCTACCTCTATCCTACGTGTCACAAATGCTGCATGTTTTCTCCTCGTTTCCCTCTGCCCATATGCAAAGGGCTGCAATAAACTAGATTCTGTTTTTCTGATTTTTCAAATCCAGGTAGTAAGTACATTCCTAAGTATTTGTTCCCAGAGAGAGATACCTCTCCAGGGTATACAGATTTTACATACATTCCTTAGAATCATAAAACTTCCCTGTTCCCAGTTGGAAAATGATTTCACTTTAAAACATTAAAATATGATTTTAACCCATAAACCATTTGATTCTACTAGAATTGAATTATAGTAAAATACAAGTAATATAAATCTCTTATTATCATTTCAGTGTTCATTAAATATGGAAAAACACTTTTCTAATTAACTAATCATATTCATTTCTATTCTAACCTCTGCTCTCTTTATTGCCCATATAGCTAGTTCTTAAAAACAAAGTTATAAAGTGTATGTCTTCTGTCATGTATCTGAAGTGACCAGATCTTAAAGATTTTAATATTTAGCTTTCCTGCATGACTACTGACAAGCTGCTGACATGCAGGTCTCTATACACAGAAATTCCATTTTGATTTTACAAATCCTTGGTTCATACGAACTCCATATTCCTTGGTATCAAATACAATTTTTAGACATTTGGCCCATTTCCATAAAATAAATAAAGAAATAATAAGACACCTTTATTGTAGATCTAATTCTCAACTTGCCACCATGTGTGGATTAATAGATCAGCAAAACTGAGCCAAGGACTGATAGCATTCATCTACAAACATGAAGAAAATTCCAAGTTTGTAGAAAAATCTGAAATCTCCCCCAAAACACACCAAAACATGTATATCAAAATTTCCCAAAATACTAGGGGGAAAGCACTGTAGCATTCAGAAAACAACCACTGAGCTCTCAGTCACAGTATTGGACATTGTCAGGCAACCTCAACAATATTGCAGCAGCCACCATACAGCTAGACCTGGGTCAGCACTGGTAGAAGTCACTATGTAACTGGGCCTAGCTTGGCACTGCTGGTAACCACTGCACAACTGGACCAGATTTCTCCTGGATAGATGCTTCTAGGGGTAGGGAAGGGGGGAAAGCTGAATAGAGGGGAATAGATGAAGGTAGGTTGGGTGGTGGGTGGGTGGGGAAAAAGGAACAGGAAAAGGGGAGAGACTATTGAGGAAACCGTGGAAATGAAATAGCAAGTAGTAGAGGTGGGAATGTAGAGGAAAATGGGTTGCCCCAACAGGTCCTCTGATTGTCTTTATACTAATGCAGAGGAGTTAGACCTGGAGTTAGTTTGCTACTCCTCTCTTAAATCAATTTGTCAAGAAAGACCACCTGGAGCCACACCACAGTAACATCAAGACTATACCACTGTGATGCACTGTACATTACTCTCTCCTCAAAATCCGTTTCAAAACTCCAGTTGGTGCAGAATGCCACGGCTATTATCAAGAGCTGGATTGAGCGCACATATTATTCCCATGGCTCACAAGTCACTTGGATAAATTATTATAGTCTATGCTACTGTGCATAACTTGCTGAAATTAGAATCTTGCTATGGAACTTTGCATCATTTAACGTGTCATGCTAATACTTATGCTGTGCTTCAAATCTCTTTTGAGACTTCTGATAGGTTCTACAACCCTAATTCTTATTGCATGGTTTATTTAATGTCCCATCCTGAAGGTTGGATTGACTCACACTGTTGGTCCCATCTGTGGGGGGTGGGGGGGGCAGAATCTGCTGTTGGTAGGAGAGCCAGGCCGCACCAGCAGATTCACCCTCCCTATGGCACTTTCCCTCGCCCCTGGCAAAGGGGCAAATTTGCTGACATGCAGCCACTACAGCCCTCTCTTGTAGTGGGACACCACACTGGATGCCATCCAGTGTCCCAGTGTAGCAGAGGCAGTTTGGGAGCATAGTCAGTTCCCACCCAGCCATCGCCCATGTTGCACCAGTAGCTGAGGCTTTAGACTTATGCCACCTTTTCAGTGGCATAAGTCCATTAAGCCCAATAGTTTTCAGGCAGTGGGGAGGTTTTTTCACATTTGTGCCTCTCTCTGCTGCCAGAAAACCTCTCTGGAAGTAACAGGCCAGTGCAGCTATGGCCAGGCACCTGGCCTGTTTCATAGGGCTGCCTATATACAGCTTGAGCCAAGTGAGAAAGGCAGATTATAAATAAGGTAAATAAATAATAAAACAATAATAATCACTGGTGTTCCTGCCTAGGGACATGGGGTACCCCTTGTCCCCGGGCGCATCGATTGGGGTCACGTGGGGGCGCCAAAACATCCTCCTACAGAGCGAGGGATTGAGAAAAGCCTTAGAAAGCAGGCACTGAAGCAGCGGACTGCTCCCAGTGCCTGTCGTAGCCCCGCCCACTCTGTACGGTGGCCTGGAGTGTCCAGGGGGCGGGGGAGAAGTCCCACTGGGCTCCCAGGAGCAGGACTGGGGAGCTCCGCCTCCCCTCCCTCTAACCCAGCATGCCTTATTCGCCTTAAGTGTGGCATTACTCAGAAGCCTTCTCCCCGGCAGCTGGGCGCCGGCAGGCACAGGAAAAGGCCAGCTGAGCAGGGAGCCCAGAAGCAGCAGTAGAACTAAAGATGATGCTGATGTTTTCTTGGTAAACCTTCAGATGGGGGGTGACTTGTGAGAGATTTACATGCTTAAAAGTTAATTCCCCTTGCACTGGCTTGGAGCTGTTTCTCAGGCTAGCAGCCTACCTCACAGGGTTGGTGTGAGGACACAATTAGGAAAGTGGTGGGGAGAGAGCCATGCCTGTTTTGCTGGGGGTAGGAGGTGATTTGTGAGAGAGGATGCTGACGTTTGCTTGGTAAACCTTCAGATGGGGGGTGACTTGTGAGAGATTTACATGCTTAAATACTAGGGAATTTAGGGCGGCACCCTTGATGAGCTGGTAGAGGGCTGGGATAACAGGCTCTCTGAAGCCATTGAGGCTGTCGCGCCAAAGCGCCCTCTCCGCCCCCGCACCAGACTGGCTCCTTGGTATACTGAGGAGCTGCGACGGATGAAGCAGGAACTGAGACGGCTGGAGCGTGTGTGGCGGCGGACCCTTGACGAGGAGACAAGACACTCGTATCGGACGTTTATGAGATCCTACGAGGGTGCCGTGAAGGCTGCAAAGAGGGTATTTTTTGCTTCCTCTTTAGCAGAAGCTAGCTCGCGTCCAGCACAATTGTTTAGGGTGATCCGGTCATGCTAATCTAATTCCTCAGCTATGGATCCTAAATTGTGAGAAATTGGCTGTAAGCTGTGAGACATTCATGACTGAGCTACTTCATCGGATAACAAAGTGTTGGCTCTTCGGCCAAACCCTTACCCGCGACAGTTGATACAATAAGTGAACTAGAGGCCCCTTGGCCGCCTTTGGGTCCTCAGTCTCAGACCACTTCGACCGACTTTGACCCATCAGATGTTGACAGAACACTGGCAGCTGTACGGTTCATACCACATGTTCTTTTGACTCCGCGTCCCTTCCTGGCTGAAATTTGTGAAAGCCAGCGGGGAGGAGCTGCGGAGCCACCTGTTGGATATTATCAACAGCTCTCTTGAGCAGAGGAGCTTTTCCGGGTTACGGCTTAAAGCAGGGCAGTGGTCCATCCAGCTCCTGAAAAGACCGCTTCTATTGTTAGATCCTGAGGATCCGACCAATTACAGCTTCCAGTTTCTAATCTTACCATTCCCTGGAGCAAGCGTAATTGAGCCGAAGCGGTGGCATGGAGCAGCTTCCAGCGTATGTTCTGGATGAAGCACACGTGTTGGATCCCTTCCAGTCCGGTTTCCGTGCTGGCAATGGGACTGAGACGGTGCTGGTTGTCGTTAATGGACGAACTCCGGCTTCCGCACTTGGACAGAAGGTGGGTCGGCGCTGCTGGTGTTGTTGTTAGATCTCACCGCGAGCTGTTCGAAGCATGGTAGAATCCACGACCTTTTGGTCCACCGCTTCGCTGATATCGGGGTCTGCGGGTCAGCTCTTGGATTGGCTGGCCTCTCATTTTCTCCGGTGACCGGGGACTGCAGGTAACATCGGGAGGTGAGAACTCCAGGCGCTACCCCCCATTGAATGTGGGGTGCCGCAGGGGCTTATCATCCTCCTTCCCCGGATGCTTTTTAATATCTACATGCTTCCCCTGGCAAGTTTAGTCCGGAGTTTCGGCGCCGCGGTGCTATCAGTACGCCGATGACACTCCAGCTTCGTGTTCACGATGGAGGGCGGCAGCCTCGGCAGCGGCCCCTGGAGCTCTCCAGTGCTGTTTAGAAGCCGTAGCTGGGTGGTTGAGAGCAAGTCGGGTTGAAGCTAAACCCTGCAAAGACGGAGGTCCTGTGGTTGGGACGTAGGGAGAGACCGGTGGACTCTTTGCTTTCCGTGCAAAGCTAAACGGCGCAGGTCTTACATCTAACCTCGACTGTTAAGAGCTTGGGCGTGGCTTTGGACCCGACATTATCAATGGAGGGCCAGGTCCACTCAAACTGCTCGAATCGCTTTTACCATCTGGCTGACAGAAGTGCAGACAATTAGCCCCGTGATCTGTCCCGGTTCTGAGCCTAGGCCACAGTGATCCATGCAACGGTCACCTTCTAGGCTGGATTATTGTAACTTGGCGGCTCACGGCTGGCCTGCCTCTGTCTGTGATCCGGAAATTGAAACTTCGTTCAACCATGCGGCAGCCAGACTCACTTTACAGGGAACAGGCTAAGTTGGGACCCGGATTACTCCGGTCCCTATACCACCATCTACACTGGCTGCCCATCGAAGTTCGGGCCATCTTCAAAGTGCTGGTCTTGACCTTTAAGGCCATTAGCTGCATTGGACCTACATTATTGACTGAGGGGATCGCATCTCCCCGTGCACTGCTCCTCTACTAGGGCCCTCCGGCTCACGGAGGAGCCAAGTTGCTGGAAAATCCCTGGCCCAAAAAAAGATCCGGCTGGCATCAACAAGGGCCAGGGCTTTTACTGCCCTGGCCCCTACCTGGTGGAACAGGCTCCCCTAAAGGAGACTCAGGGCCCTCAAGGGACCTTCAGAGTTTCCGCCAAGATGGGGCCTGTAAAAGCGGACCCTATTCCGCCAGGCTTTTGGCCAGCCGGGATGACCATCTGACCCCCATACCATCTTGGTCTCCCGTGGGCGGGAATGGGGTTGGGATAAGTCGCCATCTGTAAACTGTAAATTGTAAATTTTAAATTGTTTAAATTCTATTAATTTAAAATTGTTATAGATTGTTTTATATTTGTATTATTATGTTGATGTACACCGCCCTGAGCCCTTCGGGGGAGGGCGGTTTAAAAATGAAATAAATAAATAAATAAATAAAATAAAAGTTAATTCCCCTTGCACTGGCTTGGAGCTGTTTCTCAGGCTAACAACCTACCTCATAGGGTTGGTGTGAGGACACAATTAGGAAAGAGAGTTGGTGGGGAGAAAGCCATGTATGTTTTGCTGGTGGTGGGAGGTGTTTTGTGAGCTGGTGCAAAAAATCATTGTTTGGTCATTGTGGGGGAGGGTGGTCGTCCATACCTGGGGTGGGGGGGTACCAAACTCAGATTTTGTCCCCGGGCTCCAGTTTGCCTAGATTCGCCCCTGATAATAATAATAACAAATAGTCCCTCTTCTTGGCAGCACTGCTTATTTTTAAGACTGTACAGAACCTGAATTTTATGTAGCTTAGAGATTACTTCTTTCTCTATAAACTACCACAGTATGTTAGATGTTTGGGTAAGGACCTTCCCAATTATTCTCCTTCCATGATACAAAATCAGTAGAATCTAGGGCCCTTTCCGGGAGCCTTTCCACCGGCAGAAATTATGCTGGTGGAGGAGAGGGGGCCATTTGTACAAGAGAATGTGAGCTGCCCCCACACGGAGCCGCCTCTTCTGCATCCCCCCCACTCACCTCGTCCTCCAGCGTCAGTCTGGAGGCTGCAGGGACCCGCCCATGCTGCCCTCTTACCTCCAGGGGTCAGAGTGTTACTGCGATTTGCCAGGTAACAATAAGTGATTTTAGCTCAGCAACTTAATGAGGCGCAGAAAGCAAGCGTTCTTCAAAGCAAAAGGATTTTATTGCAGATGGTGGTCACAGCTCGATCAGGAGAGAATCACGCTCTTGCAACGCAGTGCAAGAACTTTTATTCCCAAACTTCAAAAGGGGGCAAAGGGGAGGAGAGGGGGCAAGTCCCTCACCCAAAACACCAATAATGAAACAAAACAGTTTACAAACAGAATACAATTACACTTTTCTGAATGGGAAACCCAAATCTCACTGTCAGGCGTCTTCCCGTGTGATTTTGCAATGGTCCTGAAGGGAAAGCAGAAAGTGTCTATTGTCTGCGAAATCCAGATGGGCTCGCTGCCACACCCATCTATCTCCTATCAGGTGGCTGCACCTTTCAGTGATGCCCTAAGGCTCCCGCCTTGCATTGCTGTAACAAAAGGAAAGTTCAAACTGTCCAATAGTGGTTCCTGCATGTCTTCCAACGGATTGGTGACCCTTGGGTGCCAGCAGCAGATTCGATTTGTAAATCCAAAGATAGTCGTTGTCCTTATCAAAGGGTTGGCTGGGCGTTGGTCTGAGCTGCATTCCAGAGCCAACTTCCTTGTCCCTTAATATCAGACCTTAACTGGCTATTGCTTTTACTATCAGACACAAATTTCAAAAATAACATTTCTAACTTAAACATTAGAGAAACCTTAAAGGATAACACATGTACTTATACTTATAGGAAGACCTCCCAAATACTTATTGGCATGGCTTTCTTAAATCTAACAACAACAAAACCTTAAGCTAATTGAAGAACCTAACTAATACTAACATCCTAAGCTGCAGGCATATTCTAAATTCAACTTAAAAGGGGCATTTATTACATCCTAGAATGACACAAACACAAGGGAAACCGTATAGCGTTGGCACAATCATACATATACATTCTTTGTGAACCTTATGAAGGCTTCTGAACCACACAAGTCTCCACGTCCGGGCATGAAGCCAGTGTAGCCAGGCAACCTGTCTTCAGGAAAATATTTTGTTTATTTTCCTGGCGGTAACAAGAGGGCAGCATGGGCAGGTCTCAGTGGGGGGGACAGGAAAGTGGAGTCTTCAGCGCGGTGCTGTTCGCACCACGGCAATGGGAAGGTAGCACTTTCCAAAAACGTCCCTCGGGAAGGGAGGTGGAAAGCGGCACCTTAATGCCACTTGGGACCACCTGTGCGAACAGCTCCCCAGGGACCAGTGTTTTTCTGTCCCTGGGCCGCTGTTTTTGGCCCCACGCGGAAAGGGCCAAGGAGTGGAAAAACTATGTAACACAAGGGCACTTGAGCTATGAAACAAACAGAGTTGTGGCAACTCTGTCCTTATGACTTTTAAATGAGGTACAATTCATATTTAGGCAGCTTTTTAGAGTAGGAGCAGCAGTGGCATAGTGGCTAAGAGCAGGTGCACTCTTATCTGAAGGAACCGGGTTTGATTCCCAGCTCTGCCACTTGAATTGTGGAGGCTTATCTGGGGAATTCAGATTAGCCTGTGTACTCCTACACACGCCAGCTGGGTGACCTTGGGCTAGTCACAGCTTTCCGGAGCTCTCTCAGCCCCACCTACCTCACAGGGTGTTTGTTGTGAGGGGAGAAGGACAAGGGATTGTAATCCCCTTTGAGTCTCCTATACGAGAGAAAGGGGGGATATAAATCCAAACTCTTCTTCTTCTCTTCTATTATTGGATGAAAATGTCCTTTAAATGACTAATTTCTGTCTGCTTAAATCATTGTGGTATTTCAGTGTTTTGTATTGTTTCCATTGTGTTTTTAAATTCTTTTTACTGCATTCTTATGTAAATTTACTGGAATTGTTAAATAAACCAACCAATGAATAACTTCAAGTGAGCAAGAAAATTTTACAGTTATGGTGTTCAGCAGTTTCTTTTTTAAAAAAGAAAAAGATAAAAGGAAGCATTTGAATTATTCCAACAAGATGAAAGTTTTAATAGTGGAGTTTTATGTGGAATAGTGGAAATTGCAAACCTTGGGCCCTTGTGTACTCCTTGGTACAACTAGTGATTTTTCCATAGTTTTAAGAGAACTATCTCATATCTGTTTTACCTTAGTTAGAGAAGAACTTGGAACAAAGCATGCACTTTATGAATTCACTCAACAGGGAATGTTGAAACTTTTCTGAAATATTCTTCATAATATTTATATATGTGTTTAGACAATGGCGTCCACCATCCCAAGGGTTATGACATGTCACAAAGCAACAAATCAAAATAGATATGCTTGCACATTTGCTCTCTTAGCCATATAGCACACCCGCCTACTTACTCCAAAAAACCAAACGGTGCTTCAAAAAATAAATCTCAGTGATATTACAGAGAAAATGGTGTTCTGCAGTTCAAGGACAGCTATTGCGAAAAAGCTCCATGAAAATCATTGTGTATGGCCTTGATGTGAGAGGAAAATTTGAGATAAGAAAGCATTCTAATTCTTTATGATTGGGATCAAACAGAAGGAAGATGATGTCCTTTGACTATTTGAGGTAGAAGCTATGATCTTAAATCTACAGTGATTTTAAAAGGTTATTCTGAAATGAAACTAGATGAAAGATTAGGACGTTCTTGAAGCAGTTAATTGAATTCATGTCTTATATACATTGTACGAACATATTGTATGAAAACATCTAATAGATGGCCAATGACATTTTCACATCTTACACCATCTTCCCTGTTATCCACGTACACAGTTCACAGCATGAATTAACTGGATATATTACTGGCATATACACCAAAGTACACTGTCTCTGACCCATTCTGCAGAATTCAAATAAAACATCTTTAAATGTTTAAAGAAGCATTTTGGGGTGAAAGTCCACACAGTTCCCCCTCCCCCCCCCAAAAAAAAAGTTTTGGAAGTTGTTTTATTTTTGCTCAAAACGGATTTTCCAAAAATGTGAAACTAGCAACTTTTCCCCCTGTAGTAACTTTTAAAATGTTTCCTGCTTGCTTTGTGGAGAGCAGGAAACATTTTATTTTTGCCACCCAACTTGTTACAGCTCTCACTTTTAGATTGTGAGCAGTCACACCCACCATTATCGGCTGCTTCAACCTTCTCCTTACCGCCTGCCATTTACAGAAGATTCCTATGGACGTTTGCTCTGCTTGCAGCTCACCCTCCTGCTATTTCTGTGTGTAAAGTGCATGAACAAAGTTAGTTTTGACTGATGATTCCATGCATACGTCATTTTTTCCTTTTTTTTTCAATCAGGTGTCTTCAAAGCTACGAACACATGGTATGATAATTGGTTGTGAGCTGCTCACAAACTGAAAGTGAGAACTGGAGGGGGGGGGGTGGCAATAGTGGACAAAAGAACCATTTTCCCCCCGGAACACTTTTTTCCCATGCACTGTGCAAAGGAAAAAAGCCAAAACAGCTCGTAAGACGTTTTATTTGTGTTTGTGAAATGAGGCCTCTGACAACATGAATATAATATCTGCCAAGTTTCTATGCAGGTTTGGAAATGCCATCAAGAATGCTTTATCTCAGCAACTTTTATTTATTTATGTATATATTTTAAGGTCAATAAATGTTTATAGTTTGCTGATTCTGGATGTATTCATATACAGGGTCAAGCATTGTTCTACATATACAGATTTGCTTGGAAGGATATCTTAAGCTCATTCCGCACATGCAGAATAATGCACTTTCAAACTGCTTTCAGTGCTCTTTGAATCGGTGCGGAATGGCAAAATCCACTTGCAAACAGTTGTGAAAGTGGTTTGGAAACACATTATTTTGCGTGTGCAGAAGGGGCCTTACATTGCTTGTAATGGTAGACAGGCTGAAGTGAATGTTTTCCATTGTTACTCAAGAGACCTCAGTTCGATCTGCACTGCTGCTGTCTTGCACAACCACACTCCATTGCCAAAAATACTAATACACAAGGTGCTATCAGCTACTAAACAAACTTGTACAAGGTCAGATCTTGAAAGTAACATTACCAGAGGTTGTTCAGTCACTGAAAAAATACAAGTATTATTTGCTTACTACAGCATCAAACTCACATGGCTGTTATCAGTCCTATTTTCTCCTGCATAATCTTTATGGATAATCCTCCCTTTTTCAGCAGTGGAAAAACTGGTTGGATCCAACCCGTTATGGAAAAGAAGACACTAAAAAGGCACACATTGCAAGAAAGGTCTGAGGAAAATTGGATTTGTTATAATTATATACATACATTTTAAAATCTGCTTGTCTATATATTGATCAAGGCATTCACTACAAAAATGTAAACTATAATTCCATATGTTTAACAATGCTTACTCAGTGAGTATTCAAACATCTCCACCTAAACAGCTATGTTACGTGCCACATAACACATTGCTTTAGAAAACTGGGAGAATTTCAGAAACAGAAATATGACATACGCTATCCAATGAAAAGGAAATCCTGTCAATGGCCAAAATATTAAAGCAGCTCTCTAAATTGGGATGAATAATTTTTAAGGCCATGATTCTTTTTCTCTTTTTAAAGTTATTGTCACAATTTTTAGTGTCTGGAGGTTGAACTGCACACTAGCTCCTTTTTTACAACAGGTACATAAAGATGGAATCAGTATATCTACAGCTTATCAATTAACCTAAAACAGCGATCTACAGCTTATCAATTCATCTAAAATACTGTGGGTTTAATGCTTCATTTTAACATTTGCTAAATTGTTTCATGCTACTCTGTATCTTTCATGACAAAATGCAGAAATAAAGAAACATGAAACTGAAGAGAGAACATACTTTTGAGAAGATCAGTACCCACAAGTACCACGAACCACCATGGACCCCTAGATAAAGATTCTACCTAGGCCTCCACTTGTCTCTGGTCCAAACTAAATATCATAACACAACAAATAACTTGGCTTGCTGTTACCATGAATCTGTAGTTATGAAAGCATCAGCCTTTACATCCATTAGTCCTTTTGGCAGGTGTAACTAATCAGAAAATTGACCACTAGTTTCAGGATGACTGTGGAAGTTCCAGGGCCAAAAACAAAAGACAGGGGAATATCCTGCCCCAGGTTATCACCAGACAGCCCTTGGGCTATTTGCAATGAAAGCTAAGGGTCTCTGTTTGTGGCAGGCAAAAAACATCAGAAAACAATGCTACATGTTTGAAAACTCACCATTAACCCAAGAATGATGATGGGAGTGGCAGTGCCAAGAATTAAGGGAACTAGAACATCCTGGATTATGATTTCTTAATGATAGGCAACATGTTGTAAGAGATCTTGTGTAGGAAGTTAGATTGAATCTGTTCTATAGTTGGCTTCCAGGCATGGATCCAAATTTGGACACTGTACAGAAAGTGCTGCACTACCTTTGCATTAAATACTTCCAGCGGGTGCTGGGATGAACTTACCACCGTTGAAGTTAAAAAACTTCTGAATGGGTCTAACCCAGGGGTAGGGAACCTGCGGCTCTCCAGATGTTCAGGAACTACAATTCCCATCAGCCCCTACCAGCATGGCCAATTGGCCATGCTGACAGAGGCTGATGGGAATTGTAGTTCCTGAACATCTGGAGAGCCACAGGTTCCCTACCCCTGGTCTAACCTATCTCACAGAGTTGTTACTGTGATGATAAAATTAGGGAAACAAGAATGCTATAAGCCTCTTAGTCTCCCCATTGGGGATAAAGGCAGGGTAAAAATGAACGTAATAAATGTAATATATAAATAAAAATCAGTACTCTTTCCAGTGTCAAATGTTACGAAACAAGAATGAAGTTGGTTCTGGTGGGTTTTCCGGGCTGTGTGGCCATGGTCTGGTGGATCTTGTTCCTAACGTTTCGTCTGCATCTGCGGCTGGCATTTTCAGAGGTGTATCACAGATACTTTAGGAACAAGATCTACCAGACCACGACCACACAGCCCAGAAAACCCACCAGAACCAGTTGAATTCGGCCATGAAATCCTTCGACAATACAAGAATGAAGTTGCTTGTAATTTAACAGTGCTGTCCTAAGAACTCTTTCCTAAGAGTAAGTCCTCTGCCTAGTACACTGAACTTTTTTTATCTCTTCTTTTATAACACCTAGGCTAAAAACTACATTTGATTTACATATGTCCTGCTTTTCTCCTGAATGGAGGACCCAAAATAACTTTCAACATTGTTCCCCTCTCCTTCTTTTTGACCCCAAAAATCCCTGAGAGGTAGGGTTAATCACTATACCACTCTACACCAGAAACAGCTGGCAAAAATACTGCCTGAGCAGGCTACCTTCAATTGCCTCAATTGTATCCAAGAAGCATTTTGCCAAAGGTGGGGGAAGAAGCCCACAGTTTTTTTATCCCCAAGAGTCATTTTCAAATCTATGAACTCACCATGTACACTACCATTCATGTATGTACAAAAGATACTTAAATTCTGTAAAACCAACACATATCAGGCACCAACAACCCAACAGGATGCAAACAGCTCTGAATATACAGTGGCATACATGCCAAGGGGTGACAGATAACCAAAAGAAAGGGTCAATCGTATGTCCATATGTTCAAAAAAAGATGAACCTACACGCTGGCTTCAGGAAAGCAAGGGTCACCATGGGGGGGGTGGCGTGGGGGAACAAAAAATTTCGAATAGCATAAGTTGGATGCCAACATATGCCCCATTGATATGCCCCTGAACACAAGACAAATAAGTTGGTTAGAACTATCCTGTTAAATGACTGATTAGTGCCATAACTTATTTTAATATATCTCTATATCTGTATATATATACAAATATAAATGAATAGTTTTCAGAGAATTCTATACAAGCTGCAAACGTAGCTAGCAATTTATTGCTTGTTTTGTTCATCCTCAGCATGCTCATTAAAGTTGCTTACAGGTGCCTAGCTTCATTGCCCTCACCCAGCATGATGTACAGATAATTAAAGAGTTTTGGTGATGCTGTGTAGTGTCCAAGACATTTCTTCCCTAGGTGGTATATGTGGTCCCTGAATCACCAGTAGGTGGAGCCTATTTTGATCCTATCCTCTTCCCTTGCAACACACCAGAAAGCAACTGCAACGAACACTTTTTTTCAAACAGCACAAAACAGGAATATGGATCCTTTAATGAAGCTTCTCTTTTCCAACTATGTTTACATCTGCAAACATATCCTATGCAAGTGAGAAAGCCTGTCACATGCCCTGCCTCCCCTTTCCTAAAACCTGCTACTAAACACATTAATCAGATCACTGAAATTTATGAGACAAAGAAAGATACTATCACAACAGGTCCCAATTTGATCCAAAACTCACCAAAAGCCCAGCTCAAGAACTTATTTGCCTTGCTGTAAAGAAACAAAAAGTAAGTATTTGGCTCATAAAGAGGTTCATAAGGTGAAGGTATTCTTTCATCTTCCCACATGAATAGTCTAACCCCAGCAAGTCATAATATCCCAGAGGTACATGCAACACTTACTACAGGCTCAGTTCCACTTTTACATGCCTCTGTCATGATCAGCCCCTATTTGATCCTGCCATGTTTCACCTCCCACCTTGGACATCAGCTTCTGTTCAGTCTCTCCACTCCTCCACTTAAACTGCTTTCCTTTTTCTCAGGCCTGTTATCAGCTTGTTAGCCACCTCCTATTGCAGCTCTCGCAGTAGTGTGGAATATAGGTTGTTTTGATCATAGTGTATGAAGGTGATTTCTCCTTCCAACAGACCACGGGACTAGAGAGGTGCCATCCCCCCTTGGGAACTGGGGGGGGGGGCACGGAATGACAAAATGTAGTGGTGATGTGGGGTATAATTCTTGCAATATTGGCTATGCTTAGTTCTGGCAATAAAAGTCTAAATGTTCATTTTCTGATGCTGTTTAATAATAAAGAAATAAACTGAAACCAGAATCTTGTTATTGAACAGGCTGAGATACGACAGTCCCCCATTTTTCCTGACTTAGCTGTCACTGCGACTAGGCACCTGCACATTCAGTTGGGATGAGAGTCACAGTTGCCCCTCCCCTTTATTCTCTTGGCAAATGTGATGGATCAGGGCTTTGTGGTTCACAAAGACTAGTCAGGGCAGGTTCAACATGGAAGGAGGTTTAATAAGAGAATAAAATTACACACATTTTTGGAAGAACACCCAACTAAGGATAAAATAAATCACAAATCCTCTTACCCTGCCACTTACATATCCTGTTTTGTCACTCTTGATGACAAAAAGGATAGGATATTGATTCCTGGAGTCGGCTATTGATTCTTGGAGTTTTAAGCACTCAAAGTTGATCTATTACCATGGTTCCTTCATTTGGGGTTTTGTCTGTTGCATCAGCAACATGTTGTCATGGTGATTGTTCTCTGTCAACATGGATGCTGGCTGTTTGGAAAAGCTACATGAAAGACTTCACCATAAATGGATGCTTCTTCATGGCATCCCAGGCTTTTCATCACTGCTGGTTCTCTGCCCATCTCAGCAGAACTTTTGTCTTTTCCAGCCTTGAAGGAGGAGTTACTTTTTATCCTTCGGTCTCAAGCTCTGCATCCTAGGTGTGACACTGGCTGAGGTGGGAGCAGGTAGCTCTTTGTCCTCTTTAAGCTAGAGCTATTTCCATGGCACTGAAAATATTCCATGCTTTAGAAGTTACTCATCCTCCTGTGTCTTTCCTTTGTCAGCTGGCAAGGAGTCCCTTGTAGTCTCTGAGATTATATAAACCTGAGAGTACAGACCTGAAAATAGCAAAATTTGATGTAATTTCTAGGGTGTAAGGCATTTCTCGACAGTGCTGAACATGGATTTTTTTTTGGGGGGGGGAATCATGAGGGCTCCTCAAACATTGAAGAACTCAAACAAGAACCGGAAATTGATGAGCACAGGGCTTTTGTTCTCTGACCTGAATCCAAATCAATTTGGACAACTATGGATAGCTTTCTCACAGTACTATGATGTCTGTTTCCCTGTGATGGTTTAAGTGTCTCTTTCTCCAGGTCAGTGAAGAGTAGCACTGATGCAGCAAATAGATGCCTTACAGATATACCCCTTATCATAAGGAATTAGACAACTTCCAGAACCATAAACACCAGAACACATCTCCTCAATATGCTGAGAAGGGTCACCAAAGAAAAATGTAGTGCTGCTCCTTAAAAAACATCAGATGAAACAAAAAGGAGAAACTGCCACACAGAGGAATAATAGTTCTTTAAGATAACTGCTAAACTCGGACAAGTGCTATTATACTAATTTATCAAAATCAGAAACAAGAGTCTTGAAACCTCTAGAACTTGAAGAATTTGAAAAGCATTTCACAGAACTAATTGCAACCCCCTCAAGAGATCTTCAAAGGTCCAATTTGGGTCAAACAAGGGCAACCCTTCTGTGAAGCATCTATTGCTCTGCAGCATCTACTGCTGATGGAAAAGACTTTGTTCTTCATAGGAGAAACTGAAGAGGAGTAGGAATGCAGCAAAGTAATGTTGAAGTCTGATGCTTTGCAGATGTCCCCCACCTTTCTGAGCCTGCTGGCACATTTGGAATTGTGACACATTGTGGTGGGCACAACTGTAGAATGGAGGCAGAGCCAAAGGAGGCAGAGCAAACCACAAAATAGTTGTCATAGGAAGACGATCCAACTAGGGACATATCTACAGAAAATGGTGCCTGAGACAAGCTTTCAAACTGTGCCTCCCCAACCTTTTGCAATCTGGATGTTATGCCCCTATTGATACAAGATCACATTAGCCTTTTTTGTTGCTGCATCACACTGTTCATACTTAGTGTCTACCCATACCCCAAGAGCTTGTCACACACTACTACTTGGATGTGAGGGCGATCTGGTTGTGACATCTGTCACCCCATTGATCGCCAGGATTGATTCGGCTGATCTGTCTGGCCAGGCGGGTTTCCCCTACCTCCCTCACTGCTCCATGTGCATCCCTCCTGAAGCTGTGCGCTCGGTGGAAGAGGACTACTACTCAGTAGTGTATTTTCCATCCAGACAGAAAGGGGGGGAGAGAGAAACAGGGAGAGACCTTCAATAGCAGTGAGGGGGGCAATATCCCATGTCCATGGGAACCTTTTGCAAATGGCAGGTGACACAGAAAATCCTTAACCGGCAGAAAATGGCAGAAGTTTGAGCTGCTCACAATCCAAAAGTGAGAGCTGGTGGGGCAGGGCGGGGCGGGGGGCAGGAGAAAAACCATTTCCCCCTGGAATGCTTTTCTCCCTGATGTATTCAGACAAAAAAAACAAGCCAAAATGGTTCTTTTTAAAAACATCTGCAAGATATTGTATTTGTGTTGTGCGGAATGTTCCAACGATGACACTTCTGTGTTTGTGTGTGTGTAGGCATTTACAGGCATACTTTAGAGACAGGATGAACCCACCATGACAATTGCCCCTGTCAGAGGTATAACTTCTAAAGGCCAAGAAAAGGGAGCTGAGCCTCCAGAATGCCATTCTGGCAAAGCACAAACAAAATCATTTAAAGATTTTGATTAAGTTCTCAAAAGTTCAAAATTAATCCTGCAATTTTTTTTAAAAAAAATCTTAAATGCATCTATTTGAAAATATTCCATGGACTCGGATGGAAAATTTAGTTCAAAGATGAGCAGTTTGAGAACTTAAAACTAGGGTTGCCAAACACAAGCTTGAGAAATTCCTGGCGATTTGGGGTAGAGCCTGGAAAAGGTGGAGTTTAGGGAGGCAAGGAAGCTCGACTTGGATCTTATGCCATAGCCTCCTCCCTCCAAAGCTTCCATTTCCTTCCCAGGAACTGACTTCTCTAGCCTGATATTCAGGCCCTACCTGGAGGCTGGAAGCCAATGTTACATTTGTGTAGTTTCCCACTCTTTGCTTTTAATATTCATTATATTGTCCATCAAACTAACAAAACTGTTCTGTATTTGTGGATAATTTTACACAGTTGACTCACAAACTATATGCCCTGGGGGTAAATAGAGTGAAATGGTAAAGTAACCTCAATAGACGAAGTTAATGATAAATGCTTTATCTTTACTAGAAACACATTATAAGACTTGCTGTTTCTATCAAAACATACTGTAAGGCATAGTAAAAATGGTTTGATTATAAGAAGAGCATTTGAAAACCAGGCTTGGATTTTCAAAAGAGGTTAATGGAGTTCAGTACTCAAATCTCATCAAGATTGGGGGAAATTAGATGAGAAATTCCCCTTGGCTCCTATAAAATTCCCAGGCCTGGTTTATTGTAGAGCTGACAAATCCAGATAATTAGCTCTGACTCCACTAAAGTAACGTAAACTAAAGAATTAGTAAGCCCATGCATCCCACACACATATACTAAAAATATAGTACAAACTGTTATATATCTAATATGTCCAGGTATAACAGCATATTTCTCTCCTTACAGAAATATTTTTCTTATGAAAATAATATTAAGACAGTAAAGGCTTCTTCATAATTACCCAGGAAATGGAAAGCAGGACAATAGACCAGCATTTCATCTCTTCAGCTTTTTCACAGAAATGAAGACTTGCAAATTTAATACCACTGAATATTACTGGAGATGGGTTGCTCATTTCTCACATGTACAAACTGGTCCTGAACCCCCCTACACATTCCATTTCATGCATCTGAAGATCACATGTGACTGTCATGTACCTGCAAGTATTGTAACATTTTCCACATTGTGAGGGTTTGAAGTTGTGACTTGCCACTGTCAGCATACACGATTATGTGGAGCCATGAGTAGGACTGTCATAGAGTTTCTATAAAGGTGACTTCTGAGTGCATTTTTGTAGGGATAGAACAGAAATTCTCTAATTCACAAGTGTGACTTCAAAGCAGTTGACTGATTAAGTTTTTTTAATCAGACTCAAGGCACAGACTGAAGAATGTAGGAAACTTCAGAAATGAGTAATTTTATAACTTTTAATGCATGTACTTTTATGACATTATTTGTATAACTTTTTAAAAAGTAGTGTATCAGTTTTTCTTAACTGATGTCTTAACTTATTGAGATACTAAGTTTTTACATGAGAGGATGATAGACTTTACTAGTCAGATCTTCTAAGGGTCCAGAGGGGCCCAGAACACTTCTAGCATTTTGAGGCCCCTAGAGGTACCCTAGATATAATTTTAAAAAGTGCGGCCGCGCCTGAAGCGCAGCCACCATTGCAGGAGGGGTGGGCCTGGTGAAGGGGCCGTTTGCCCTGCCCTGGTGGCTGAGGTCAGGCCCTGCAGTGCGCATGCGCGCCGGGTTTGCGCATGCACAGTGGGCTGGGCGATGACTGGCTTGCCCGGTGGGGGCAGGGAGGATGAGCGGTCATTGGCAGATGTGCTCTTGTGTGCCACGAGAGGACATCATTTTGAATGGGGCCGGGGACAGGGTCTATATAAGGCCCTGCCTCGTGGCGAAGGCTCCATTCGGTGCCTGGACGACAGGTACCCTAGATATAATAAAAAATAAAAAAATGACAGATTTAAAAGATATTTTAAAAGGAGTGCGAGAAACTGAACAGTTTACCAAATGCCCCCCCCCCGCAATAATAATGAACATCTAAATTTGAGTCCCGCTTTGAACTTGAGACCCAGACCAAATGTCCTTCCTGCCTTCCTCCCCAAATGGGTAATTAACAAAAAATTGTCTGGCTTTGCTTACCTTCCCTCAAGCTCAGACTCTTGACATACATAATAGAATTTTTAAATTCAACATTTGCATTCAACGATGTGTACCATGGATGGTTTCATAGCATGCAATGATGTCACTAAGCAAAAATATTTTCCCTGTAATGTAGTGTTTCATATGACACTTTAGTGGCATGGACCAATGCAGGGCCAGTTTGCACTAGGCAATCCTTGGTCATTAACTAGGGATCCAGAGAGGTGAGGGCAACAGGGGCACCAACAGCAGGTACTTTCCAAGTGTCCTTGTTCCCAGCGTCACTGCCTGACTCTCCTGGTGGGCTGGTGGCTGCAGTTATATGTAAACCTGCCAACTGGCTAGCAGTGTCTTGAGGCATGACTGCCCAGCCAGCTGCTTCAGATGCGTGTACACCCACCAGCTGACACCCACCAGGTAGCTTTGGGGACACCTACTAGGCTGGCTAGTTGACAGCTATGGGTGCAGTTTCATGACTGACTTGGTGATGGTGGGGTGCCTAGCACAGTCAGCCTAGGGCACTAAAAGCCCTAAGGCCAACCCTTGACCAATCACATACACACATACACATATATATTCTCACTGCAAAAATGCCGTATCTTTTGAAATGCAAAGCAACCACTAGTTATTGAATTATGATGACATTGTATAACATAAATTTAAATTAAATATATTCAGATATTTCAAGCCTGAATATATACTCAAAAATGCATTATTGGCATTTTTCAGATACACTCAGGTAATCTGGAGCAATACTTGAATTTTATCTTTTTGAATTCTTCTAGCTTTACAGTTGTTCTTTTATAGTTGTTTTAGAGAGGTATGGGTATTTTCGTTTTTAGAGGATGGAGTGGTGTTGTAGAGTTTTGGATTGTTCCTTTTGTGTGTGTGTGTTTTCTTTTTAATTTAATTGATGCAGCAAGTTCTGAAGAAAATTTCTGGTAATGTTTTAATAATAATAATAATAATAATAATAATAATAATAATAATAATAATAATAATAATAATAATAATAATAAAATAGACTTCTATATCTTTAGCTGATCATCTCATTCACCCATTGGTATTCTGTGTAAACGCTATATTGACCATCTGTCTGGAGAAGCTGTGTCAAGACAATCTCAAGCCAGATACTACTGAAGCTGACTCTTCAAAGCCTTACAATAAAACTATTATAGTTGTCATAATACAGTCATTTTACATAGGTTGCTAGCAAGTTAGAACTGTTGGTAGAGCAATCTTATAACCTGTGAGTTCCTTTAAGAGGGATTGTTACACAATGATGTTTCATTCTGCTTGATTTCTGTGAACCTTTGCAATACCACATAGGCACAAAGGTAAAGAATGTGTAGTGTATAGTTTAATGTTAAACCAGAGGACTGAAACAGGTGTTGATCTGTGATTATTTATAATGTCCTTGGGGATTGAGCTTGTGAACTTCTTCTTTCTCAGCTTTTCTACACTCTATGTTATTACACACTGATCATATACTATTCCAAAACACTATTTTGCTTGCATTTTGCTTGCATTTTGTATAGGGAAAACATAACTCTGATATGTTTTGCCATTTCAGGATTCTTCATTTTAGAATATGCAAAGAAATGTGTGAAAGTTGTGATGTGATCATGGAAAGAGATGTGGGGAAGTTAAGATTTGACCATCTTAGTGGGTAACAGTGTCCTTAAAATATGCCATGAAGCCCAACATGAGCTGGTATTAATGTTTCTGTTTGTTTCCTTTTTAATTTGGTCGAATCCCCACTTGAAATTTGCGCGCAGATCCAAACCTGTTCGTGGTGAAACCGTGTCCTCTTCATCGGAGTTTCTCCCTCTCCACCGCAGCGAGCACACAGCAGACACACCCGGTTACAGAACTCTTAGCAATCCCCACTACCAGGCGAGCTTGCTTCGCCGGACTCCCCTGATTGGCTGGCGTGCCTTGATGGGGCGGGACCTTTTTCCACTGCGGAAATGTAAAGATCTTAGTGGTGCTGAGTCTCTTCACAGCTGTTTGGCCTTGACTGAGTTTCCTGGCACGGGCGACGGGCCAGAATCTACAGCAACCACACTGTTGGAGGGCTTATCTCTTAGAGCGAGATGAGAATTCCGTTCCCATGAGAATGGGACTGGAGACTCCGGGAGGGGGATGGAACGGGGGGTTATAACCTGTGGTCTGGGCGGGAAGGCCCATTCCTGTCATGTCGTGTGTGTGAGCTTTCTAAGTTGTCTGAATAAATGGTCTTTCAACCGAAAGCCTTTTATTTCTGCCTCGTTGGAATTCCTTACTTTATGACAGGAATCAATTGTTATTTTCCTTTCTAAAACTCAGTGGATCTCTGGTGTTGTAACATGCAGAGATTGAATATTCCTGAAACTGTGGAAGGCTCGGTAGCCCCCATAGAGGGTTCCGAGCCTTCTCTTCCTAATTCCTAGGGAACCAAGCCGAGGAGCGAGTTTCGCTGGTGACTCTCTCCCGTCCCTCGTTCCAAGCATGAGTCTTCCCCTACGCCGTTTGGGATGGGGAATCTGATTTTAGCGACCATATGGAGTTGCACGAGCCGGTTGGGGCACTGTCTATGGATCGAGCGCCTGTGGATCCGGATCTCTACCCGTGTCCGTGTGGATTACAAACCCCAGATGCAACCAGTCTCCAGAAGAGATGGGTCCTGACTACACTTCATGCAGCCACTCAGAATTCGATTGAGCGGTTCCCTTGGCTTCGTACTTCGAGGAGTACCCCCCCCAAGGATCCGCCCGTGGCACAACTACTGGAGGCCCGTCCCAAATCCCACAGTTGAAACGGGGCGCTGTCAAGATCAGGAATGGAGATTATTGGGAGAGGTTTCCGTGCGGTCCCAATCCAGTTTCCAGCTCCCGGGCCGGTGGCTACCCGATGTGCAAGAAGCGCCCCATGGAGCCCGTCGGAGTGGAGGAGTTACCATCCGGAGAGGGGGAATCTGAAGAAGATGCCCATCCAGATCTATTTCCCCTCCCGTCCAAAGCTGGGATGATGAAGTGGCCAGACTGCTTGCTTGATGCCAAGGAGGCATGTGGGACCCGAGAAACGCCATGAGCTCTGGGAGGAGGAACGCGAACAGCTGCAAAAGATGCGTGAATGCCTGCAAAGGGACCGAGAACAACAAGCGTCAGGGCCCGTCAACTCGAGTTAAACCCGGGCCCAGGAGGCGTTGCAAGCGGCAGTACCAGCAGAACTTATCGATTCATGACAAAGTCCTGGATCACTCCAAGATGGATCCCTGGAGCGCCAGCCCAGCGAGAGCATTAGAGGGCCATCAAAGCGCCATGAAGCCGAGCTGACTGCGGCCATTCAATGGGATGAGCGAACAAAACTGGATGCGTGAAAAACTGACCCTACATGTCGCACCAGGATGCCTTAACTTCGCAAAGAGAGAGAATTGGCTGCCTTGGAACAGGAGCTGAAAGAAATTTGCAGCAAGAATCACGATGACCACGAACCCGAGTCGGTGCTTACAGCTTTACCAGAAGCCCACCACCGCGCCCCCTGCCATGGGATCGACTCTGCAAAGGCCCTACTTCGATCCTCCCGGCGCTCCCTGCACCGCCTCCTGTCACCGCCCGGAGGGGCGTGGCTGCTGGGCCCGGCTCTGCCTCCTCAGCCAAGCCCGGTACTTCCAACCCGCTCCTGCTCTCCCAGCTCCACCACCCCAACCATTACAGCGAACCACAACCCCAGCGAGCTCCAAGAGCTGTTGAAGAGAATATTATAGGCCTCCCATCCCTGCCCGCTTTGATGGTACCGCCTCTAAACTCCCTTACTTCCATTCTACACCTTGACGCACATATGGAGGAGTTTGATGATCTGTATGCCGTTCTAGGAGCATTGAAAAAAAAAATGCGGGATAGCCGGGTCCGTCTTGGATGGGGTGGCTGCTGATTGGTTTGTGACTCTTCTGGCGAGATTACAGAGTGGATGATACTGCGCATACCCGAGTGGCTGCATTTCTTCACAGTCTTACTGGCCCGCTTCCAAGAATCGGTGGATGCTGAGAAGCAGAGAGCCATTAGGTACCATAAAAGTCCATTCAACAGGGCAACCGCTCTTTTGCCGAATTTGCCCGTGAATTTCGATGCGTGCCCGGCCACTAAAGCTTCCTCCTGACTGGCCTGAGCGCCATGAAATGTAGAATACTTCTTCGAGGCTATGAATATCAAACTTCAGGAAACAGGTACTCCTCATCCAGCATTCCAGCACCGTGGCTGAGTGGATTGACCTGGGTTCACTGAAGTTAGCGGCCCGTCTGGATTATGCTTTCGTGCCGAGCCAGCGTCCGAAGAACCGCACTCACGGTTGCCCATCCCACTTTCGCGAAGCCAAAGCACACCCGTCTCCACGAGACCACATCCCCTGGCGCCGCCGCCGTTTTGGGATTAATGCCTCTATTGTGGGTGGTCCTGGCCATCCCCGTGGCTGCCAACTGCCCCAAGAAACAGAAGCCCAGCTGCCCGGTCTCCCGGACCCCGCTGCCAAGCCTCCGCGGAAGTCTGGTCCCCCCAACTATGGCTCATCCAAGGCCATGCCATCGAGGGAGGATTTCGAGGGGAAGGGGAAGTGGCGATTAATGCCTATCTTCAGCGCCCTTGGACATGGAGTCCCTACTCAGGATCGGTGAAAGGTGAAGGCAGCGCGCCCATTTACTATTCAAGCCTCTTTAGCCAACCCACTTGCCAAGCATACCGCGTCTCCTAGCCTCCGCCCTCTCGTTGATTCTGGCTGCTCCCACTGTTTAATGCGACCCGCAGGAATTGGCTGAGAAGCTTGGCTTAGACCAAATTCCCCTAAGCGAGAGCCCATTCCATTTACACCAAATGGATGGCAGCCCTCGAGGCTGAGAGTCCAGCCCGATTCAAAACGCAACCCGTTTTCCTCCACTGCGCTGACCATTGGGAAAAGATTAGTTTCGTTCTTGCTCCAGTGGCCGAACACTCCATTGTCTTGGGCATGCCATGGTTGCTATTACACGAGCCAAATATCATTTGGAAAGGCCCGAATTTTGGAATTCACTGACCCCCCCTGCGGAGAAGCACATGAAGTGGGGGAAACTCCACCTCAAATGACATTGAACCATTGGCTTCCAGCGCATTGCATGCAGCGGTGACTCTAATCCCAATGAAATCCCACAAGCTTATAAAGGAACTTGGCCAGGGTGTTTCAGGAACAGGAGATGCGATCAGTTGCCCCCCATAGGGATTACCGATTGCAAAATCATCCCTGCAGCCCGGGCTCCAACTGCCCCAAAGGTAGAATCTGTCGTATAGGCCCACCGAGAGAAGGAGCTCCGTGCGTTTTTAGATAAGAATCTGGCTCCGAGGATTCATCTGATGAGCCACGCCAAAGCACGCCCTGCCGCCCTGTTTTGTTTGGCGAAGAAGGAAAAAAGATGGCTCATTGAGGCTTTATTACCCGATTGACCGTGGATTAAAATGCTGTTTCCATGTCTAATAAATATCACTTGCCCTTAATCAAAGACCTCCCTAGATGCGCACTGGGCTTAAGAGCAGGATTTTTACTAAGTTGGATTTAAGAGAGGCTTATTACAGGGTCAGAATTGTGGGAAGGCTATGAGACATTTTAACGAGCGTTTAATACCAAATGTGGACAATATGAATGCTTAATAATGCCGATTGGTTTGGCTGGAGCACCCGGAGCTTTTATGGCCCTTATCAATGAAGTTTTGCAAGATTTATTGTATAAAGGTGAGTGAGTGCATTGTACTTAGATGATGTTTTGATTTATTCATTCTAAACTATGGAAGAGCATGGAAACCCTGGTTGGAGGTATTACAACGTTTGCTTGACAACTCTCTCTTAGCGAAGTTGTCAAAGTGCTGTTTTCATCAGTCCTCCATAGACTATTTGCCCAGGCTATCGGATCTCACCCGAAGGCTTAAAATGGATCCTGCAAAGAGTAGGCCTTGCCAGGTACTCAATGGCCGGCCCCACCAACCCAGAAAAGAATTGCAGTCCTTCCTTGGCTTTGCCAATTTCTATCGTGATTTTATACCCCAATTTGCCATTACTAGCCCTTCCACTCCACGAGGATCTCTTACGCACCAAAGGCAAGGTTATCAGGCTGCCCAAGCCCAGGGCTCCCCATCCCTTGGTCTCAAGAATGTCCAGCGGCATTCCAGCATTTGAAGTCAGCTTTCACTACTGAGCCCATTTTGAAACACCCGACCCTGACCTTCCTTTAAAATCGTAGTTCCGTGGATGCATCCCAGGACCAAAGGCTTCGGTAGCCCTCTTTGAAAGAAAAAAATAAAAGATGGAAAACTTGTGCCGTTATTGCTTACTTATCCAAAAAGTTTTCTGGCCCTGAACTCAACTGGACCGTGGGTGATAAAGAGACTCTGGCCTATTAAAGTAAGCGCCCCTATGCACCTGGCGTCACTGGCAGGGGCTAAACACCCTTCAGGTTTGGGTGGGATCATAAGAATTTGGCCGCCCTCTCCACCCCCCTCAAAATGTCCGTGAAGCAACTTCGTTGGGCTGATTTTTTCTCCCGCTTCTCCTTCACTGAGTACATTTTTTCCCTGGAAAAACTAATAAACTGGCTGATGCACTGTCGTCTTCCCGGGGACGGTTCTTCATTCTGAGGAGATCCTGGCGTTCTCTCCCCCTCCCAGCTGGGCTTGGCTGTCACTTTCGATCGCGGAGCCTCCGCCAGACTCATAGCTCCCCACTTCGCCCGTTCGAGCATGCGTCTCCCCCCTTCCTCGCGGGAACTTCGGGGAGGGCGGGGACTCTCCTTGAACTCCCAGCCCGGAGGAAAGAGACTCCCAAAGAATGGCGCTTGGAGGGATACGTTTGGAAGCAGGGGGGTGAAAATTAGTCTGATGCCTCCCCCCCTCCGTAAAGCAGGTCCTCGAAGCCTGCCATGTGATGCCAGGTCGGCTGGACATTTTGGCTTCCTTAAAGGCAGCTTTACACCTGGCCCGTCGCCCAGTTCTGGTGGCCACTATGCATGCGCCATAAAGAACATTGAGGCTTATATCAAAGGGATGCTTTCGGTCTGCCACGGAGGCCAAGCCATCCCGGGGGAAAACCCATGGCCTTTTAAAACCTCTCCCGTGCGCCTCCCGGCCCTGGGAGGTTATTTCAATGGTCGTTTTATTCACCCGGATTTGCGAGGAAAGCCAGGGAACACTGTTTTATGGGTGGCGGTGGTAGACCTGTTCTCCAAGCAAGCGCATGTCATCCCCTGCACCACCATTCCTTCTGCCCGAGAACTGGCGCTTGGTTGTTTATCCAACCACCTTATCTATAAGCCTGCACTCCGCCCCCTCAAGGTGGTGTCGGACTCGCGGAGCCCCAATTCATTTTCTAAATTTTGGAAGGCTTTCCCTGGACTTGTTGGGAACAACCCGGCGGTTTGCCGCCCCCTACCTGCCGTTCAAAGTGACGGTGAGTCAGAGAGGACGAACAGGACTCTAGAGCAGTATTCGCGTTGTTACACTAACTACCATCAAGACGAATTGGTGTGATTTAATTCCATTTGCGGTACACGCTTACAACAATGCCATTCATAGCAGCACACAAAAGGACTAAGCTTTGAAATTGTGTCACAATGGTCGTTCTTTTCCCTCCACTGCCCCAACTGCCCACAGAGGCGCTGCAACCTCCGTTCTTAGAGTTCAATCAATGGATTTCATCCCTGGCTGAGGGGTGGAAAAGCGGTCCAAACTGCCCTACTAGCAAAGCCAAAGACTCTCCAAAAGTTCCAGAAGCCGGATGAAACTTATCGTTCTGACTTTCCGCTACGTGTAGGGGCTTAGGGTCTATTTGTCTACCAAGAACAGCTTAGGGGCGTTCCACAAAATATTCAAAGCTAGGCAAAGGAAATTACATTAGGTCCGTTTCAGGATTACAAAAAGTGATCAATGATGTTACTGCTCATTTAGAATTTGCCTAATTCCTTAAGTAATATCCATCCGCGTCTTTCATTCCTAGTTTGCTCAAGGAGGCTCCCGCTTTCGATGTCTGGCACGGCCCTCGGAGAGACCCCCGCCGACCATGATTGATGGCCACAAGCACTATGGAAATTGATGCTATCCCTGGACTCTCGCTTTAATGTATAGCGGCTTACAGTATTTAGTCTCTTGGGTTGGGATATTCTTCGGCCCATAATCAATGGGTGTGATTGAGGAGAATATCGATGCCCCCTCCCTTATTTCTGCTTTTCATCGTTGCTTTTCCACTTTCAGAAACCAGGGGAAGGGTTTTTTTTTTCTTAGGAGCCGTGAATGTAAAGATCTTAGTGGTGCTGGAGTCTCTTCCGCAGCTGTTTTGGCCTTGACTGAGTTTCACCGCAACACTTGAGCTGACGGGCCCAGGAATCTGCAGCAACCACACTGTTGGAGGCTTATCTCTTAGAGCGAGATGAGAATTCCGTTCCCATGAGAATGGGACTGGAGACTCCGGGAGGGGGATGGAACGGGGGGTTATAACCTGTGGTCTGGGCGGGAAGGCCCATTCCTGTCATGTCGTGTGTGTGAGCTTTCTAAGTTGTCTGAATAAATGGTCTTTCAACCGAAAGCCTTTTATTTCTGCCTCGTTGGAATTCCTTACAGGAAACATACATTGTAGGGGCGTGATCAAAAAACCAGCGTGTAAAAGTTTAACTGTGCAAACAGTTAATTGTTACCTGTGTAAACCATTAATGATTCAAAGTTGCACGTTTGACTGTTTAACGTTTGCATCCCCTTCTGCTGGCTGATCGCAAAAGTGGAAATGAAACCAAGGAAAGGCTGCACATGCATCTCAGTGCTTATTGGTTGCCCAAATTCCACGTCACACTCCAGGGCGGGAAACGAGTCAGGGTTTCAACCCTCATCCCTCCCCTTGGATCAGCTCTGAACCGTGTTAATGGGGGTCTATGCTACTTGCAACCAGGTCCTGCTGGAACGCAGATTAATGGGGAGAACGAGCACCAGAAACGGAATCTGCCACGCAAGCAATGGGGAGGTCGTCCCTCCAACCTGGTTAGTTTGCGTTCTGAAACCTGGCTAAGACAGTAGTGGGGATTCGACCTTTGTTTGTTACATTTATACCCAGTCTCTTCCAGGAAAACTCAACGCGGCTTACACTAAAATTGTTGTTGTTGTTGTTGTTGTTGTTGTTGCTGTTGTTGTTGTAGATTTCACAGCTGCCAGATCTTTAGCTGGTTGTTGGCCTTCATTACAATTCGAGCCTCACCCAGAGGCCTAGGAAGTGGTAATGTATCAGCGTAGTATTCATGCGGATCCCAGCAGGGCTGCCTGACCAATGTTAATTTTGTCAATTTGAAGATGTTTCAAGTGCTGCCCTAGTGTTTTTGGGATGGTGCCCAGCGTGCCGATTACCACTGGGACGACCTCAGCTGGTTTGTTCCATAGACGCTGAAGATCGATTTTCAAATTGCGGTATCTAGTGACCTTCTCGTGTTCTTTTTCAATGACCCTGCTGTCACCGGGGACTGCTATGTCGATGATGGTCACTTTCTCGTCCTCGATTACGGTGATGTCTGGTGTATTGTGTTTCAACACTTTGTCCGTTTGGATTCGAAAGTCCCACAGGATCTTGACCTTCTTATTTTCCATTACTTTCTCTGGATAATGTTCCCACCAGTTCTTAGCTATTCTTATGTTGTAGTTCTTGCATAAATTCCAGTGGATCATCTTGGCCACTGAGTTGTGTCTCTGTTTGTACTGCATCTGGGCAACTTTTTTGCAGCAGCTGAGGACATGATCTACAGTTTCTTCAGCTTGTTTGCACAATCTGCATGTTGCATCATCTGAGGATTTTTCGATTTTGGCCTTGATCAAATTTGTTCTGATGGTTTGCTCTTGGGTGGCTAAAATCAGGGATTCAGTTTCCTTTTTCAGAGTTCCAGTTGTTAACCACAGCCAGGTCTTTTCGTTATCCACCTTGTTTTTGATTTTATCCAGAAATTGGCCGTGCAGTGATTTGTTGTGCCAGCTTTCAGTTCTCATTTTAATCACATTTTTTTCTGTATTTTTGTTTGGTTTTCTGGGTTTGCAGCAAATGTCTGTTCGTCACTTCAATCAATGCCTGTTCTTGACTTTCCTTCACATAATCGGCCATTATTATTCCTTCACATAATCGGCTTATTATTTATTATTTATTATTATTATTATTATTAGTAGTAGTAGTAATTTCTGCTCACAGTGAGGATCTTCCAGCTTTTTAGTCTTTTGCAGCCCCTGCCTTCTACACTGCCCATGAAGCTATTTGTCAGAATTGAGAGAATGCAAGAAGGATGGCATGAAATATAAGCTGCCTCTCTGAAAGGAAAACTGAGTATGTCTTGAATGATCAGAAAGCACACCTTGGATCCAAACCTTGGTATGCTACTTTTAGTTTTTTGGAAGAGTGTTATGTTCATGCAAAGGTAATGATTATAAATCATACAATTTCCTCTTTCCCATTCCTGAAAGCCCCCATAGCCTATCCTCTTATCGTGCTTCCTTCTATCCAGCATGGTGAACTGGTTAAGAGTGGTGGACTCCAATGTGGAGAACTGAATTTGATCCTCCATTTTCTCTAATCTGGCAAACTGGGTCCACAATTCTTGGAACTCTTTCAATCTCACCTACCTCACAAGGTGACTGTTCTGGGGAGGAGAAAGGAAGGTGATTTTAAGCGTTGAGACTCCTTAAAGGTAGAGAAAAGTTGAGTATAAAAACCAACTGTTTTTCTTCCTTCTAGGATTACCATCTTCCAGGTGGACCTGGAGAGCTTCTGGAATCACAACAGACCTCCCAACTACAAAGATCAGGTCCCTCTTGCAGTTGCCAGTTCTAAGCTGGGAAATTCTGGGAAATTCAGAGTGGAGCCTTGGGAGGGTGAAATTTGCAGATGGAAATGATGTCAGAAAGTCCACCCTCCAAAGCAGCCATTATCTCCAGGGGAACAGACCTGTATCATTTGGAGAGTAGTTATACTTCTTCATGGTCTCCAGCCCCTACCAGGGTGGCAATCATTGTTCCCCCAGATGAAATGGCTGCTTTGGAGAGTGGAGTTTATGGCATTTTATGCCTCTGGTGTCCTGCCCTTTCTCAAACTCCACCCTCCCAAGGCTCCACCTCCAATCTATAGGAATTTCATACACTGGAATTGGCAACCCTACCACCACTCCAAAAGCCAACCTACCTTTATCTGTCCTTCTGTTTTAGCCTTCCCTTTCCATGTCTCCAGCAGCCTTCAACCTAGGAAAACTGACCTAGTTGTGTGATGCCAGCCACTGGGCCAGACTACTTGCATGACAGGGAACTCCCAAGGACTTGTGGTGCCAGTGCAATGTAGTGGTTAAGAGTGAAAGACACTAATTTAGACAACTGGATTTGATTCCCTGCTCCTCCACATTAGTGGCAGGTTCTAATCAAGAGAACTAGATTTGATTCCAGTTCCTTCACATGAAGCCTGATGAGTGACCTTAGACTAGTCACAATTCTCTAAGAACACTCTCACAAGGTGCCTGTTTTAGAGTGGAGGGGGGGTGTAAAGAAAGTATGTTTTAATTTATTATATTATTGACAGAACGGTAGCCATTTTGTATGCTTTTTGAACCTAAAATGTCCTGTCTGTTTTATTTTTTTAGCAAGCACAGCTGTGAAGGAGACTGGCTTTCACCCATCAAGGTCACAAAAATTGTTAAACAAGTTAATTGGAGTAGCATTTCTTTTAGTTTCTATAACTGCTTCCACGTGGGAACCTTTGGGATAACAGCTTTTGCTATGGTTTAATTAGTACAGTAATCACATTGGTTTAGCAAGTACCACATGGGGTAGAGTCTTTTTCTACATAGTTCAACATCAATATCAACAACCTTTATTAGCATAACATATAGTTTTAATATGGTGTATTAGAGGTATCTTTTTCTGCCTATCTTATTATGCTGTTACATGAGTCATTGCTTTGATTTTTACTTTAGTACTTTTGAACTCAAGTCCTGATTTGAAAGAATTGAAAGAGTTTGCTTCATCAACCAAGGCTATGCAAAGAATGGACTTTTCTAATTGGATTATTCTGGGACTCTTGTTTGCTATGCTAGCAATTGTTGTTTTTCAGTTTCTGTTTTGTACTATCTGCACCTACCAGTATCAGTGTCTTTGAACTGTTTCTTCTTTAAAAAAATATTTTCAAAAAATAATTTGAATACGTTGTCTGTGTGAAGTGTTTGGTTCAGAAAGAGAGCCACGTACTGGCAGGTCCTAGGTGAGCACTAAGGAATCTTGACGGGGTGATTATAAGCTACAGCCAACAGTAGAGAAAAAGCAGGATATAAAAGCCAGCTTTTTGGGGGGGAAGGACACCTCACTTCCCCCTATCCCCCTCCCCATGTGATTCCCTTTTCCCCTCCACCTGGCAACCCCCCATTCCCTTCCCCTTTCTTTACCTCAATCTCTTCTTCTCAGCAGAGGTGGAGCTCCAAGGGAATGGGGGGGCACAATGCACCAGGCGTGGGGCAAGGGCATGGCAGGGACATTTCGGGGGTGGGGCGGGGGCATTCTGGGGTGGGACAGGGGCAGAGCAGGCACCAGTGCACTGGGCGCTGTCCCCCTTGCTACGCCTCTACCTTTTTTCTGCATCTCATATTCAGATGCATTTATTTAATTCATTTATATCCCACCTTCTCCACAGCAGTGACCAATGCAGTTTACCTTATTATCTCCTCCTTTTTATCCATTCAACAACCCTGTGAGGTGAGTTAGGTGGAATGTATGTGACTGGTCCAAAATCAGCTAGTGAGCTTCCACAGCTAGATAAGGATCTCAGACTCTACTCTGAAGCTCTAACTACTACATCATATTGGCTTTCATAGGGTGGCTGCTGTTAAATAGTAGCAAGCAGACAAGCAAACCCTGGGATACTGTGGTTGCTTAGCACTAACCTCTGAGGGACTCACTTACTTAAAGCTAAAGATAAACCTTTTACAATTTTGGGGTTTATTTCCCTGCCCCGATTTTTTTTATATTTCACATTTTTATGCAAACCTGGGGCCCTTTTCGGGTTTGTAGAAAGATGTGTCTCACCTGTTCACAGGTTCAGTCACCAGGTTCAAGTATCCCAAGATTTGTCTGATTTTGCTATTAGTATATAGATTCCAGTTGCTTAGCAACCATATAATATTTGTCTTCCTCCTTCAAGAAGCTCAAGCTGATACCATGGTAGGTGAAGACAGACGTGACAGGAAAATGGAAAGCAGGGTGAAGAAGTTGGGAACACTGACTGCCATTTTCTTGGGATAGTGGAAAGGAGAGGCTGTAATATAAGTGGCAAAAAGACGATGTAGAGGAAGCATAGATCTGGGACATATAGACCTAGGTACTCATCTAGATGGATCCAAAGTATTCATGCACCAAAGAAATTGTAAAATTTTCTTTTGTATAAATTTTCTTAAGCTATTACCTTTAACATATTGCTTTCATAGGTCTGGGTTCAGACTTCACAGAAAACAGAACAAAGAAAAGGCAAGTAAATAATTTACTTGTACAGCACACAAGGTATTAACACAGTGTTCAGAGAAAAATATATATCCTGTGTACTATACTACACAGAACTCTGATGGGATTAAAGCTCAGTGTAAGGAGCACAAAAGATTATTTTATGCATATAATAGAACAAATAAATTGGATGAGGCCCATTAGTTTAATCACATCATTCTCAGAGTCACTTTCTCCAAGAATTTTCCTATTTTCACCTTTTACAGACATGGCTCCATTGGGGTTAGTGAAGGAAGTAGGAAGGTGTTGTGTTCTTTAGTGATTATGAGAATTTAAGTTCAATATTCATTTGAGGCTTAATGATTTTTTGCAGCATTGCACATGATTTTCAGCATTTCCTGGATGGCATGTCATTTTACATTACAAAGACTTAGTTAGATGCTATATAGCTAGGGTTGTATTGAGATTTGCACTTCAAACAGGATTAAAGTCCTTCTATTTCACACTTCATTGATTTAATCTATTTTTCAGAATTAACACAATAACTTTTACGAACACAACAGATTTTCCCATGCTATTTTGGGTAAAATATTCGTTACTCTCAACAGTGGAAACCCATGTATACTTTATACCTTTGTGATTTGGTTTCTTTATCATAGTATCACATTTTTTTCTTCTCTTGCAAATTAAATGACCACAAAACTTTCAACAGGAAGAAAATAATGCATTGCTACATCTCAAACAAGATAACCTTTATGGTTTTGAATTATTCATCTTGTCATTTGCTAATTTATCACAGTAAGCAACAGATACCCCAGAGGGTCTCTTAACTTCCCAGAGACACTTAAGTCTTTTTCTTTCTTAAATTCTGAATGATCCCTGTTCATCGTCATTATGCTTAACACCAAGAAAATAATAGGAAATGCTTATGCTGCATTCTTCAGAATATTCAGCTTCCACAAGTGCCATGTTTATTTGTGAATTATATTTTTATTGAACCCTTGCAGGTCCATCATGTACAAAATTCTGTTTCCAACTGTGGCAATCCTACATATGGTTGCAGGAAAACAAGTGTGGTATGAAGACAATAATTGTCCCCAACTGTTTGTTTCCTGCCAACTATTCAGAGGGATAACATCACTGAAACTGTGGAAGGAGTCCATTTAATGATTGTGACTATTGATTGACCTATATTCTATTAACATATTTAACAGTTTTCAAAACAACTTCTTGCAGTGAGTTCCATCTATTGTCAATCAGTCATTACTTTTCTCTTCAATTGTAAAGATGCCACCAAGTTTTGAAGGAAAGGCATTGAAATCTGTTGTCAATCAGTGTCACAGACAAACTTGCAATTGGGTTGGAAATCACCACTGGGATTGTACTGAAGTCTAGAGTTTGGAATAAGATGAGAATTAAAGTTAATACATGTTTGATCCTAATTAAATCAGCCAGTGAGAATCTCAAACCCATAGCTCCAATAGTTTCAAAAAAGGAAGAAAATGAACTTCTATCTACTTTCTATGGAATGTGCACTGTGTATACTTAGACAAAGTTTCTTTTCTTCCCTGAAGTCACAATGGCTTGGTTTTTCTTCAAACAGAAAGTATCCAAACTTTTACTTTAGTTGAGCTTTTCTGAACTGTTATGCAGCTTCACAATATCCACTTAAGGATGGAGCAATCAGAAATCTATACAACTTTGTAAATGCAGCCATGCCACAGATGTATACAAAATATTACAAAAAAAAGTTATATTCCTGGCATGGAATTCGCTTTTTTCAGTACTATAGCAAACTGAATTGAGCTACATGAGACAAAGTCTTTTCAGATTAGAATTACCTTACAAAAGTCAAATAATAAAAACTGAAATAAATTAATAGAATCATAAATTCATAAAGTTGGAAAAGACCACAAGGACCATCCAGTCCAACCCCTTGACATGCAGGAAAATGCAATCAAAGCACTCCCAACCAGTGGTGAAGCTCCCAGGGGGGGCGCGACGTACCGGGTGCATGAATTTGGGTCACCTGGGGGCACAAAATCCCCCCGGCCCCTCCCCCTTTCCCCCACCCCCCCGCAACACCCCCACCCCGCGGCAGCCCCCACTTACTTTAGGAAACTGAGCAGGCTGGAGAACAGGCCTTCCTGTTCTGGTGGGAACTACATTTCCCAGGAGACTCTGGGAAATGTAGTTCCCACCAGAACAGGAAGGCCTGTTCTCCAGCCTGCTCAGTTTCCTAAAGTAAGTGGGAGTGGGAGTGGGAGTGAGAGTGAGAGTGGGAGTGGGAGTGGGAGTGGGAGTGGGAGTGGGAGTGGGAGTGGGAGTGGGAGTGGGAGTGGGAGTGGGAGTGGGGGGCACCACCACGGGGGTCGAAAAAGCCAGAGTGCGCACTGGGCACACTCTGGGCCCAGCTACGCCTCTGCTCCCTACAGATAGCCATCCAGCCTTTGTTTAAAAATCTCAAAAGAAGGAGACTCCACCATTTTCCAAGGCAGCATATTCCACTGTCAAACAGCCCTTACCTTCAGAAAGTTCTTCCTGATATTTAGGCAGAACCTCTTTAATGATTACACCATGTCCTAATCTCTGAGCTGCAGAAAACAAGCTTGCTCTTTCCTCAACATGACATTCCTTCAAATATTTAAGTATGGCTATCATGTCACCCTTTAACCTTCTCATCTCCATACTGAACATACTCAGCTCCCTAACTCTCCTCATGGGGCATGGATTCCAGACTTTTAATCATTTTGGCCACCTTCCTCTGGACACACTCCAGTTTGTCAATACCTTCTTGAATTGTAATTCCCAGAACTGGACACAGCATTCCAGGTGAGGTCGGACCAATGCAGAATAGAGTGGTACTATTATTTCTTTGTTCTATACTCTTTACTCTTATTGATGCACCCAAAATCACATTGGTTTTCTTAGCTGCCACATCACACTGCTGACTCAGCTTGTGGTCTATTAAGACTTCCAGATCCCTTTCACATGCTCTATAGTCAAGCCAGCTGTCACCCATCTTATATCTGTGCATTTCATTGTTTCTGTTATTGTATAGTACCTCACTTTTCTCCCTGCTGGATTTCATTTTGTTAGTTTTGCCCTAGTTCTCTAATCTGTCACAGACATTTTGAAGTCAGATCCTATCAGGTGATAACCAAAAATGCTGCTCTGAACTTTCTGACATACTGAGTCTCAGCCACAAATAATTATAATATGCTAATTTACTTGCATTAACTAACAACAAACACAGATCTTATTGAAATCACTGAAGGAGGACAGTCTGATCACTATGTTTAAATGAAGCCAGTCTCAGGGTGCTGAATACAATATTGTCTAATAACTGAAGGCCAACTCTCCATTGGCAAGGATCTTGACACATTTGTTATATAAATATGCCAATAGCATTGTCTTAAATTGGAAGAAGGTGAAACCCCTCCACAGGGCATAGAATATTAAATTGGCTCAATATGGCCCGAAAACACAATTAGCATTTAGAACTCGATACCATTAAGAAAAAATAATATTGTCCAAATATTCCATGTCTACCAGCAAATTAATCTCTTATATTTTGACTTAACCACCTATTTTTTTTGTCTGAGTTGCTCTTAATACCTTTGCAGATTTGTTCTAGATAACATTTGACTGGCAATCTTTTATTTCCCATTTGTTTCAGTTTCTGCCAATATGAGACCAAAATCCATGCAGTGGCCTTTTCCACAGCCTACCACAGATTTTCTCACAGTTGTCAAACCTTGTGTTTTGGAAAAAAATTCTGTGAAATCATACTGCACACCTCATTTTCCCATCACCTCTTCAGTTGTATTCCCCATGCTACTGCTGAAAACATATTATTCCTAATGATGGCGGGATGTCATGCATTACACAAAAGAAAAACAGTGTTGCTTATCTGTAACTGTTGTTCGTCAAGTTGTACTCAGTGCAGGCACACACAGGACTGCATTCATGTAGGCCAGGAGCAGAGTATTTTAGTTAGCTTTAAAAGAGTTTCAGCCATATAGCAAGTGCTCCCCCCCCCATTACACTCCTGGGAAAGCTGCTCTTCAAGGCCAGGGTCTCATGACCAGGGGGAGGGCTGCACTGAACTTCCAGTTCTTCCTTCAGTGCCACAGATGCCACATGAAAGCCCACGGCGGGGAAGGTGCGAGAGACATGTGTCTACACGAGGATCCACTAGATGAACAGTTACAGGTAAGCAACACTGTTTTTCATCATTGTTGTTTCTGTACAGTCCCACATGGGAGAATGGCAAGCTTACGTTCTGTGGTGGTGGGCTGGAGCTGTCAGTGAACCAATATTTTGGTTAAGCCAACAGTGTTTTTTGTGCTCAGCAAAGGACAAGAGAGACCCCATCACTTATGCTGGAGTCTATCGCATACCATGCAGCTGTGGACCAGTCTACATAGGAACCACAAAATGAAACATTCAGGTTCATATTAAGGTGCACGAAAGACACTGTCAGCTTAACCATCCTGAAAAATCTGCAGTTGCAGAACATGTCTTAAAACTAGACATAACATTTTATTTAAAAACACTGAAATTCTGGACAATTCAGAAGGTTACTATGTCAGACTGCACAGGGAGGCCATTGAAATTCACAAACACCAAGACAACTTCAACAGGAAAGAAGAGCTTGGCTACCAGTACTTAAAAACACCAAAAGCAAACCCCAAGGGCATGCTAAGTCTATGAACAATGGACTCCACTCAAACACAAGATTTTCATTCACCAATACTGTTGCTGCTGCAGGGCATGAAAATGTGAATCAGTCCCTGAACTGATAAACCCTACCCGCAATACAATACTACCAACCACATCTTTGCAGAACAAGTTCCACCCAAACACTTACTGATTGGTTCACCACACTGGGACATGGACAATATATACCCCACTAAACATTCCCTTCTCAGTGACACAGTGTGCAACAGACTTCCCTCTGTGATACACCTCTGAAGATGCCAGCCACAGATGCAGGCAAAACATTAGGAACAAGATCCAATAGACCATGGCCACACAGCCCGGAAAACCCACCACAACCAGTTGAATTCAACCGTGAAAGCCTTCGACAGATCTATGGCTGATTTTGTGCAACACTGGCCAGACAAACTTCTTTTTCTGCAAAAATCTCCACTCATGCTGGGTCCTGTGGGTCCTGCTTAGCTTGTCCATCCAGGTTTGGACATAGCTGCTAGTGGACTGCTGTCAGGCAGGGGTCATGTGAAATTATCCTTTCCCAGATCTTGTATGTTTCCTTGTACAAGGAAAGGGAGTCCATGCCACCCTGCTTGTTGACACAATACTTGGCCACCATGCTGTTAGTGGTGATCAGGATGTCTCTGCCTCAAAGCAGATCTGCAAAAGAGACCAGAGCATGCCTGATGACATGAGTTTGAGCTTGAGCAGGTTAATATGTAAAAAGATGCAAGCTGAGGCCAGAGTCCCTAACAGTAAAGCCTAGCCCACAGAGAGACGTCCATGACCATCAGTATGGGAGGAGCAAGTGCCCCCAGGGGCATGCTCTCCATGAGATTGCCATTTACCTGCCACCAGTTAAGGGGTTCCAGAAAATGCCTAGGAATACACAATTTAAGTAATTATGGGTCCACATGAACGGCCTAATGAACCCATTCTATTGGAGACTGATTCAGAGCCTAGCAAAGTGTTCAGATGACATTGGCAAGGTAATTAAACCCAACTATTATTGGATAGCACCAGCCCTCTGAAAGCATTTATGATGCAAAACAGCCATGAGACTGAATGGCTCAAACCCAGGAGTGTGACTGGGGAAGGGGAGCATTTGCCTCATGGCTAAAGCTCTTTTAAAGCTAACCAAAATACTCCATGGCTGCTCACATGAATGTACACCCATATGGGACTGCTTAGAGGCCACGACGATGAACAACCCCTCCCCTTTTCTGTTTTGCACTGCCACTTAAGTGTTACTGCACAGTTATATTTTGAAGTGGCAACTCAAAAATACCTCAATCTCCATTTCTACTATAGAGAGCCAACAGTTCCAAATGGAGTGCAAAACAATTCCTGGAGCAGATGCCATTATCCGAAGGAACATAAACATGTAGCCCCCCCCCTCTCTCTCTCTCACACACACACACACAGAACCATATTTTCCTAATGAATCTGATCTGCAATAACACACAATCATTATTGCAGCAGTCCCTGATCACATGCAGCAATTTCTCCTCGTTCTGTTGTCAAAAGTCTCAGCATCTCAGCATTCTATTGCTGATGCAATCACCTTCCATTTCAAAATCACTCTGCCCTAATGTTACATTGCTAGTTCTATGTGAAATTGGCAAACCTGATCCAGTTGCCCTTGAGGATGAGCTGAGCAGGACCCCACAGGACCTTGCTTAGCTCTGCCTGAACATCAGAAGTTCTATGTGAAATTGACAAAACTGATTCAATGTTCTCTGCTCTCAATGCTGATTCAATGTGTCTCTACCTGAACATTAACATCACAAGTTCTATTTGAAGTTGACAAAATTGACCCAATCACCTCAGCCTCTTCATATTTCTGCCTCAATGTTATATTGCTAGTTCAATAGGACAAAGAGAAAAAATCTTTTTGAAAACAGAGAACAAGGGTGAGGAGAAAATGGGTGAAGGGGAGGTTGAGCAACTACACAAAGGATAAGGGCCAGGTGTTTGGTGAGATAGAGAAATAAAGAGCTTTTCAATATGATCACATACTCAAGGGAAGTTGACTCAGAAATGAATTTTTAAAATCATTGTGATTACAGTGTTCAGGAAAATATCGTAGAAAAAATAAAGGGAAAATGTTTCTGGAACAAAATGGGGGGAAACAATGTGCAGAATGCAAAAGAAATAACCTACCATTTGGTGGCAAGTTAAGTTGTAAACAACTCATGGGGAAAAAGCCAGTGTTTGACAGTACTGGTTCCAATCCCAGCTATTAGTGTAACTGTCAAACACAACAGGAAACTTGCAGCCTCAAAGCAGAATCTGGCACCATCTCCAATTTGATGAGCTCAGTTGTTTTTATATTTCAGACCCATGAAGTAATTGAGAATTTATTATTGTCATACAGAATATTTTTTAAGTTGGAAGAGTTAACCTGACTATACTGCATTTCCTTTATTCAATTCGGTCTGACATACAGAGTGAGTAGCTTGTCATACGTTGAACCATCCTGAAGTGTTCTAGTATCAATATGGAACCTTCATTCTTGAAAACTTAGGCACAACAGATATAAGGCAGTCAAACATTAAAATAACCACAGTGTTAATGTTATATAGTTAAAAACACTTAAGGATTACAAGGCAAGTAAATTTAGCTGTCTATTCAAAAACTCCTGTAACTTCATTATTTAAAAGAAATATACCGTAGTCTTTTCTTCCTCTGTAAGTTCACCACTATCCAATAATAAAGGTTCTAGCAACCTAGACCTAGCGATACTGTACAGGGGGCAATGATATAGCACATGATCATCTGTTTCTTTACTTTTCATCTTGCAGATGCAGAGTCTTTCATGGTGAAAGAGTTTCAGTTCCCTCACCTGCCTCAAAGAAGAAGAAAGGATGCTGCATCTTGTAAGAATGGCATAGTTTAGGCTCGGTATTAGATATAAATATGTGGCCATGCCAGTAGTTCTTACTGGAATGCCTAAGGAAATGGGACAGCAAAATTTACTTGCCTGAGAAACCAAGTTCTGGTGCTCTTGCTGAAACAGCTTACTTTTAACAATGCAGAACAATTCATTAGAAGGACGCATGACTAGGGTATTGACAGGAAGGCCCAAATCACATAATTTAGCTTTGATGGGGGCCCACTAGTCAGTGGTGTATAGAAAAGACCATGCCTTAGCTGAGAGGCTAGTGTCGCTGTGGTTAAAACACAGGTGAGTTCAAAATTGAAATGTAACACACCAAGCCCTAGTTTCCAGTAAATGATGTCCATTTACTGGACACAATATGGCATAAGGCACCAAGTGGAGAAACCCTAAGATGTTATATAGAAAGCAAGATTGAACACACTCTAAATAGCTGATCCAGGCTTGTATCCAGAGAGGTATGCCATACAGGAGTTGTTGGCACACTTTGGCATTAAATGCCTTTAGTGCCATAGGAATGTATTCGTGCCCTCTCTTATAAAAAAATAAACGCATAATAGCCCTAGTATTTATTTTGCTGGTAGTAACAGCCAGCCTCCTATGGGCAGTATCTAAGTTGCTATTTGGGGTAGCTGAATGAGTAAAACTAAAATTAACTGTAAGAGTGAGAGGAAAGGGATCACTCAGAGGGTTATGTTTGATTTGAAAGTCCCCAACCCAATTGAAGTTCCCACAGACACCAAATGTAATCTGGTACACTACTGTCTCACTGTGAGACAAAAGAATATTCACCAGAGCCCTCAAATTTGTGAAGGCCATTTGAAGGGATTATATTAAAATGTAAACAGAAGTCAACAAATGGCCTGATTTATTGACCTGTCTGTAAAAGTTCTGGGTAGTAATCAGAACTAGGGTAAAAAATCTGCAGCCTCAAGTAGAATCAGTTCATTGAAATTTGAATCTTGGGTTTAACAGCAGACTGTTGAATTGTCTTGTTTTAATTATTTCCTAGTGCATTCATTTGCACCTTCATCAATATTTTTTTTAATCTGATCAGTAGCAAGGCTCAATTTAACATAAATGTTGTTTATTTCGTTGTAGATATTTTCAACAGTCACTGCAGTAAGGGAATATAATTTCGACAGTCACTGCAGCAAAGGGAATATAACTCAAGTTTGCTCATCTTGCACACAGCACAGATCTCTTTGCTCACAGCAGAAATGGGAAGTTCATAGTTGATGTCAGACGTAACAGGAGTATTAGAAATGCTATTACTATCAATTTGAAGATTAGTGGAGTGAGTTCCTTTAACAATTTCTCTAGGAGGAGTGTCAGTATCGCAGCTGGGGATTTCTTCATGAGTTAATGGGGGAAAATGGTTTGAAACAGGTACTGCATATTTTACTGAGTTGGCACTAGATATGAAGTGGTCACTAATTTTAAATTGTTTGCAAAGTGAGGAGGAACATACTTCCTCAGAGTCTCTCTGCCACTTCCCTGAAGCCATTTAGCGAAGATCTCTTACTCAGGTGTATAGAAAAGACTAAGTTGTAATTTCCTGATAAGTTCAAACAATTCTGATGTCAAGGAAAACAATTTAAGATCCTACTATCACAGCCCATTTCCAAAACAGGGAGAGAGAGAGAAACTTCTCAGTGCTGATTAAGAAACCTTCACTGTTGTTACAAATTGGGAAGTATTTGTAATTCTCCAGCCCTATGTTCCCTGCAATCACTCATATCACTCCAAAAGAAATATCCAAACCTTCCTGAAACAGGAGGCTTCAGCAGGCTTAGTAAGTAAAATGAATGAACATGAAGAGAAAAAGGAGTCAATATTTACAGAGCTGTATTATCACCCAGGTGTTCTAGTAGACTTTACTATTTCCTGATCAGAATCAGGACCAAACCAGATGTGACAACAGGCATGGGGCCAACCCATGGTCACTAACACCATTTTGGAGGAGAATTTAGTCACTTAAAAATAGCCAGTAGTAATAAGTGATATTGTTTTGACACACTGTGCCTTTTAAAGTACTGAAATTGTAATAAGTGTAGTATCTTACAATTCAATAGAGATAGGCAGAAAAAATGAAATGCATCGATATAGGATGGGTGACACCTGGCTTGAAAACACTACATGCAAAAGGGATCTGGGGGTCTTAGTAGACCACAAACTGAACATGGGTCAGCAATGTGATGCAGTGGCCAAGAAAGCCAATGTGATTATGGGCTGTATCAATAGGAGTATGATGTCTTGATCGAGGGATGTAATTGTACCTCTCTATTCTGCATTGGTTAGATCTCACCTGGAATATTGTGTACAGTTCTGGGCACCACAATTCAAGAAGGACTTTGACAAGCTGGAATGGGTCCAGAAAAGGGCAACCAAAATGGTAAAAGGTTTAGAATCCATGCCCTGCGAAGAGAGACTTAGGGAGCTGGGTATGTTTAGTTTGGTGAAGAGAAGGTTAAGAGGTGACATGATAGCCATGTTTAGATATACTGGAAGGGATGTCGTGTTGGTGAGGGAACAAACTTGTTTTCTGCTACTCCAGAGACTAGAACCAGGAGTAGTAGGTTCAAGGTGAAGGAAAAGAGATTTCACCTAAACATCAGGAAAAATGTCCTGATGTCCAAGAGTTGTTTGACAGTGGAATGCACTACCTCAGAGTGATGGAGTCTCCTTCTTGAGAGGTTTTTAAACAGAGACTGAATGGTCATCTGTCAGGAGTGCTTTGATTATGTGTTCCTGCATTGCAGGGGGTTGAACTTGATGGGCCTTATGGTCTCTTCCAGCTCTATGATTCTATGACACAGCCCCATCATAGCACTTCAATGGGCTCTTCTACAGATTTGGGGAAGCCCCCCCCCCTTGGGTTTTTTCCCTGACATCATTGTGGTTCATTTGTGTATCTCTGGCTGTTTCCCCAAGTCTTTGTGAAGTCTACTTTTCAAGTCTTTGTGAAGTCTACTTCCATCTAATGTTTTGGGAAAGACTGCAGTAAAGCCTGAACCACTACATTGTGGATGGGTAAATTCAGATTTTTCTGGTCCATGGGGCACTCATTTCCCCTGACTCTATTCCCATGGCAGCCAAACCCCTTCCCCCTAACACCAGAGGATTTTTTTTTAACAAAAACACTATGATATTGTTATATTTACATATATTAAAAAGACATGTAAAGATAACAGTATACCAATATGTTGTTTCCTGGACCTTCTTTGTTCTAGAATGCTTCGCTTGGGTCTTAGTCCACACCTAGTTCTGTCCCCAAGGCACTAGAGCATTCTAGAACAAAAAACAGAGCATTCTAGAACAAAAAAGGTCCAGGAAATGGCAGATTAATATACAATTCTACTGTCATCTTCATGTAGAAAAGTGTTTAGAATAATTAACAATAACTACAGGAAGTTGTGTGTAAATTTTCAGTTTTCATTTTAAAGTTAAAACTCTGACCCTTCCTTTGCAGAAATGTAAGGAAAAAGGCATATATCTGCAACCAGAGGGAACTGAAACTTAGTTTTTAAAACTGCTACACCTATAGTTAAAATGGTACATCACTATAACAATATTTTAGTGCCATATTAACTGCAAAAGCAATGATGGCCTAGGGCAGAGGTCTGCAACCTGCGGCTCTCCAGAGGTGCATGGGCTACAATTCCCATCAGCCCCTGCCACCACGGCCAATTGGCCATGGTGGCAGGGGATGATGGGAATTGTAGTCCATGAACATCTGGAGAGCCGCAGGTTGCAGACCACTGGCCTAGGGAAGGGGATAACCACGTTCAGGTGATTGAAGTAAGGAAACTGGGAACTTTATCTGCAGCTGTACCAGCAATGGGATACAAATAAAATAAATACATAAATATCTACTAATCTACTTCCAGATTTAAAGTTCTATACCTTTTCCAATACTAAAACACACTGTTGTTTTATACTCTACTACTGGTGAACTGCCTGACAATAGTTTTTTTAATATTAATTAATAAAGACACATTTTGAATAATGGTAGCTGATTATCTTTTTTTGCTATTTTCCCTGAAGCGTCTGAGGATATGTCTGAGGATGTAATCTTAGGAGGTCCTTGCTTTCTCACATAGATATATGATCCATCCTATAAATCTATCCCTCAGGACTCAGAATTTTGAACTACATTTTTAATCAAATTTAAATCAAATTGTCACAGTGTATGGTTATATTCCTAAATTGAACAATGTATTATAACTGAATAAATAACCTGTGATTAATTTAGTTTTAGTTAATTTAGTTATTTTGCTGTGTGAGAATCAATAGAAAATGACTACATTCCATTAATCTTAGCTGCTCATGAAGACATATTCCAGTTATATTATTATGTATGTTCTATCCTTTTGACTAAAGAAAACATATGGCATATTTTTGGTAATGTAAGTAATACTTTGGTAAGCAATGCTTTTCAAATAAAATTACCATGTCAGAAGCATTACAAAATGATACATTCAAAAGGACCTGTGTTCAAACATGATTAGGGATATTTATAAGAAAAAATGCTATTCCTCCAATACTTCCAATGTGAAAAATCTATTTATTTAAAAATATGCTAGTGGCACATTACATGTGACAGAAATATGGCTGAGTTAAACAGCTGTTTAGAATTTGAAATACAGTGTAAACTTGGTTTTCGCTGGTAATCTGTCTGGAGACTATCGGCAAAAACCGAAACTGATGAAAACTGAGGTTGCGCTGTCTGTGCAGGCGCAATGCAAACAGCGCAGCCAATTTCTGCAAAAGTCGCCTCGCAAGCCAATGAAATCCAAGGCGACTGACGAAAAGCGAGGTAAAAAACTGTTGGCAACGATCGGCTAAAACCAAAATCGGCGAAAACTGATGTCGCCGAAAACCAAGGTTCCACTGTAACAAATCATGTTCCTAAGCATTGGATTACTTATGCTTATAATTAGGATTCTGCACCATTGGGGGGGGGGTGTATTTTTGTGTTTGAGTTTAAAAGACTCAGAATTTTTTTGAAAAACATTTTAAAGGCTGAAAACCCATACTGTCACAAGACCAGGTGGGGGTGGGGGGCATATCTGCCTTGAAGATCCTGGGTTCTTTTCTCCAGATACTCCAAAAACCACTGAGTTCTCAAAGATTTTATTGAAAAGAAAACAGAAAACAAGAAAATGTTTTGGTACAAATATCTCTCAACTAACAGCACGATTCCTGGCAGGCTATTTTTCAGACCTGGGCTCCCTCCTCCTGCCCAGCTTGGATTAGAAAAGTCCTACCTGATATTATCCACTTCTGCAAATCACTTGGCAGGAGCTAGAAAAGGTGTCAATGGGAAACAGGGCAGACACCAGCACCGCATTGGGGACACCTACCTATGCTATACTTTAGGAACAGCATTGAGGTGATAATTTTGGTCTTCAAGGTAAGCAGTTAAGGAAATAACCTTCCATTGATGTAAATATCTTTACCATGGGATGCTAATAGCTCCATATGTCAGATCATGCTACAACGCATGTTGAGAAAAGAAGTGGATTATCACAATTATCAGAGAGTTGAAACATTTCCTCTAGTTTATACTATGTTCATCTCCCACCCTGAACACTCACTTCTTATTGAAATATAGCTATTTCTTATGTATAAAGCAGACAAGGAAAGAAAATCCTTCAGGGAGAAGCATGCTCCTTCTTAAGGGGCGTCTTTATCTACAGAATGCTATTTTCTTCTAGAACAGACTGGAACTCTCTCCCAGCTAGTAAAGTGACTCTTCTCTTTCCTATCCAATTTATTAGTTCCTAAATAAAGCTGTCTTCACCCTTCTTCAGTTTAGTGTCCTGACTGCTTCATAGGTACTCTGCCAGGTCTTTTATAACCTTTTGTTGTCATAGTTGGCTCTCTAACAAAAAATGAAAACCCAAAAGAACAGAAAATACTAGTAACTTCAACAGTAATTCTTCAATCTGTTAGCCCATAGGAGACCTACTGACTTTGTGACTATACACCAAATAGAGTGTGGTGCTTCATGTTAATCGGGTTTGTTCAAACAAATATAAATTCTGAAAATGTAAAAAATATAAAATATATATCATCTAGTGAAAAATAAATTAATATTTGTGCTATCCTCTCTGCTATTTTATTTTAACTCCCATTTTAACATCATCCCATTTTACATTCTTACATATCCCCTTCCCTTTCTAAATACTGAGCCACTAAGGTCAGTTCCCCATGGATGAAATAACATGTGATATCTCTGGTAAGTGTCCCAGGACAATGGGAGAACTCCCCGTGGCTCCTTGGTTGAATTCAGTTCAGTCCCATGCCACCCCTGCAATACCCCCCTCATCCAGGGTTTTTCAGAAACCGCCAGGAAGGTACATCTTTTCTGGAGTTTTCTGGTGAACACAGGATGAGCTCAGTATCGTGGAAAATCGTTTTCTTGCCCTGAGTGTCTGTTCGTTCTGTCAGCCAACCACAGGTATGTCTCCTGGGCATGCGCAGAACAGGAGACTCAGGGTGGGCAAGAATGCCTTTTTAATTTTTATTCTTGCACACAAAGCCATGACCATGCAACTAATAGGCACACGTTTATGTGCTGTTCTTGACCACACTGCTTTATGCTTTGTGACAATGTAGTTATGTAGCCATTACGTTTTTTAAAAAGGAACACCCGCTCACGTCCTAAAGCCGTGGTGGCGAACCTTTGGCACTCCAGATGTTATGGACTACAATTCCCATCATCTCCTGGCCATGCTGGCAGGGGATGATGGGAATTGTAGTCCATAACATCTGGAGTGCCAAAGGTTCGCCACCACTGTCCTAAAGCAACAGCCAATTGAGAATGAGGAGCAGAAGAGACGTCGATATGATCCTGGCCTCAGATCACAGATTCAACTGCAGACCTCAACTGCCGTGAGGAGTGACAGACCGAGACCAAAAGGTACTGTACTTCATGGTCCCAGTCCAATCCCAGGATGCTTTTCCCCATGGGGAATCCACCTAAGAGAACTTCACTCTGAATTCTGCTTTCTCTATTAAATGAAAGGAATGAATGTTAGATGAGAGCTATTTTGGGACATAGCATACAGATAGTATACAATATTAGGTGATACTCATTATTAAGCCTATTTTGTATTTAATGGGATTTCAGAGCCTCTGAATTCAGTAATAATATTATCTGTTATAGAAGATTAGGCAAATAAGTGCTAATTAAACTCCTGGATGGCAGCCAAACAATCACTGCTGACACAAACAACAGCTGAAATATACAGGTGTTATTGAAAGGGACTGGTATTAGTATTTTAGACACATTTTTCTATTTTGTTTCTTCAACAAGATTCTACCAAAAAGTAAAAAAAAGACATTAGCACATAAACTATACTTTATAAATTTTGTGTTGCTGTAAAATGCACAGCATTTTATTAATACTGATGGATTTAATGCCAAAATTGTAAATAACGAAGCGGTTTAAACAAACAGCTAAGGCTATATATACCTCTTTTGTACTTGTATAGTACTTTTGTACTATATATATCTTTTGTACTTTCAACTTTAGCATATAGATTATAGTCTACAAAGCAGATCATCATATAAAGTTGCACCATCAACTTCCTATCTGTTTTTGGCAATGCTTCTTGCACCAGAAGGAAGACTAAAGGTTGACAATGAAGTTGTTCAAAATTTTCTATCCCTTGGTTCTGTCATCTACCAAAAGGGAGACTGCAACCAAGAAATCTGAAGAAGATTTAGACTAGGAAGAGCAGCCATGAAGGAGCTAAAAAAATGCTTCAGTGTAACGAAGTACCAGTGTAAAGACACAACATGGAATGGATTGACTCAATCAAGGAAGCCATGGCCCTCAGGTCACAAGACTTGAGCAAGGCTGTTAACTATAGGACATTTCACAGATCGTAAATTCACAATAGTGTCATAAAGTCAGAAGCAAGTTGATGGCACTTAAGTTAACACACATGCAACCCCAAATTGTAGAAGATGACATTGGAATACTTCAGTTTTCAGGCAAGCTGTAAAATGGAATTTTTCCAGTGATATTTTGGGGCAGTCTAATATACCAATTGAAAGGGAATGTTTCAGTGGCTGTGAACAGAGTGACTTAATTGTGATGATGTTAATGCCTTTTATAGTTTTGAGTGTTACATAATTTTAGTAGGTTAAATAGTTACATCGTTATATTTAGAGATTTATATAGAAGTATTTTTTATTGTAATGGTCCATGGATATAAACAATCAGCTAATACTATGACTACTATATTTTATATATTTACGGTATTGGGCCCTAAACTGTTTAGAGAGGAGGGAGGGAGGCAGGATTATAAATGTGACAGCCAGATTGACAGACACACACACAGGCACAAAATCCTTTGGGGGATGGGGAAGGTCGGGAATTTTAGGCCATACTGCACTAGGCTCAAGCTAAAAACAAATTCTGACGTTACCTTATCTGTTATACAGTTCTATCAGTTTGTTATGAGGCTTTTTTCCCATTCTAAGTTAAGCAAAACTAATACCAAGAAAAAATTATCTTACATTTTTTTCTTTTAAAATCTTGTTTTTATGCTGTCTCTGCTGCACCTTGTAATTGCTGTCAAATAACAAATGGTGGGCAGCATAATCCAGAGCCCTTAGCAGGTGGGACAGTGCAGCTGCAGAGCCTCCCAGAAGCCTTTTCAGTAGCGTTGGACGACAAAAAAATGCAAAAACCTCCCGCCACTGCCACAAGCCCTTTATAGAGATTAATGAATTTACACCCAAAGGGTGGCATAAGTCCAAGTCCTGGGTGCTGGCATTCTGGGAGGCAAAGTGGAAGCCAGCTAACTTGAGTTTCACTCCCAGCCATGCCTCTGGAACTTCCCAGAAGTGCTGATGCAATGCTCTGTGCCATGGCTGGTTGTTGTGGAGGGCTGCTGTGGTCATTTGGCAGTGGATATACCCCTCTGCCAAGGTAAGTGTCCCAGGGATGGCAAATCCACAGGTGCCACCATGAGCCACCACCAAATGTTGCTTTGGCCCCTCCACTCTGGATTGGGCTGTTAAACTTAACTAAAGGAGGATAAGCTTAATAAAATTCTTAATAATTAGAAAATTGCACCATAATTGAACTTGCAGTGAGGAAAGAAGGGAGACATGAAAAAAATGTAATAATATGTGGAGCAGTCAGCAATAAGGAGATAAAAATGAGATAAAGTAATATACCATTATATTGCTAGGTAATAATTCTCCTTCCCTACTGATTATAGAATATGATAATGGCATGAAAATATGTCAAACATCTTGAATTAAAATTAAAATAGCAAAACATAAATTTATGTCACTACCACCTTCACACACTTTCCCTAAGCAATACCAAGTATATTATCAGTGATTTCACCTTTTAATGTTAACATTATTTGGCCACAAAATGTAGTTTTCCTACATACATAAACCACAAGGGCAAAATACAAGCACAAAATGTCAGGATTTAGGAGTATTTTCTTACCTTCACTAACCAATCTTATTTTCAGTAGGATTTTTTTTATATTCCTCCAAAAACTACTCCAGGTTTAAAACAAAGGCATTTTCCCTGCCTGCTCCTTAAGTTAATTTAAGCTATAATTGCTACCGATTAGGTTTTCATCAGAATTCAAGTATCTGAATTACTGATAAAGCCATAAGGTTTTTGTGCCCAGGATACTTAAAAAAGCACCTGCTACTATACAAACTGGACTGTCAACTAAGATAGAGAGCTGCCTTTGTGTATTGCCTCTCCTTTTGAAATTAGATAGGTACTGTCTTCTTTCTATGCTGCCCTGTCTGGAAAGGGCAGCCATGAAGGAACTAAGAAAAGTGTAAGGATGTATCAAGATTAAGATAATCCACACCATAGTATTCCAGATTATTATGTATGGGTGTGAAAGTTGGACAATGAAGAAAGTTGACAGGAAGAAAGTAGATTCCTTTGAAATGTGGCATTTGATGTGGGTTTTACAGATACCATGAACCTCTGAAAGTAGTTTCTAATCAAGCTTAAACCCTAGCTAGAAGCTCAAATGACTAAATTGAGGTTATCGTACTTTGGTCACTAATAAAAATGTTAGGAAAAGTTTAAGGCAGCAGGAAAAAAGGAAGACCCAACCTGAGATGGCCCTCAGTTTGCAAGACCTGAGCAAGGCTGGTATCTATAGGACATAGGGGTCAAACTCGCGGCCCTCCAGATGTTATGGACTACAGTTCCCATCATCCCCTGCCAGCATCATGCTGGTGGGGATGATGGGAACTGTAGTCCATATCTGGAGGGCCGCAAGTTTGACACCTGTGCTATAGGATGTTTGGGAGGACACTGTTTCATAGAATCACCTTGAGTCAGAAGTGACTTGGCGGCACTTAATACATACACCCACACACTAGCACCTTGAATGGGCCCAAAACCAAAACAGAATCCAGTGTAGATGGAACAAGACTGGAGTGATATGGATTCTGACCCACTCCAGTCAATGTTTTGACCACAGCATTCCATAGCAACTGTAGTTTCCAGATAGCTTTTGATGATAGTCCCAATGTGCATTGCAGTAACCCAATACAAACATTATCAGTCATGAACCACAATGGCAAGAACTTTCTTGCCTGGAAAGGGGTGCAACTGACTCACCAGCCAAAGAGGCACTCCTGGCCATTTCTGCCACCTATTTATTCAACAGGAGGCCAGGGTCCAGCAGCAACCCCAAATTACAAATCTGCTCCTTTAAGGGAAGGACAACCTCATCCAGAACAGAAGACATCCTAATTCCTGGGGCAACTCCACCCCCCAAAAATAGTACCTCCAGTTTTTTGTTATGTTGATTTGAATAATAGTACACAGTGGACTTCCTATTGATTTCAGCTTTTTTGTTGTTAGCCTTCTGTGGTGTTTTATGATGATTTCTGAATTGTTCCCTTTTATTGTAGCAATAATTTAAAGCATCTTGTAAGTAGCGGCATAAATAAAACAAATTAACTGAATATAACTGGGACTGAATCTGCCACCATAGGCATGTGAAGCACATGTTCTGTTACTGAATAATTTATTTTACTTATTTAAATTAAAGTATGACTTTATCACTGAGACTCATGGATTACTGAATAGGAAAAGAAACCCACAATTCCATAATTAGCATAAAACTTGGAGTAAACAATGTAGCAGGAATACAATTGGAAAACAACACAGATTATAAATGAAAGAAATACCTGCCTCAGGCATAACATACCATAATATAGAAAGTGGGTTACAAAGGTAGAAGATAAAGCAGTAAAATAAACAGTGCAAAAGGGTACAATCCAATTCTCTTATTAAAGTGACCTCCTGAACTGTTCCATTATGGTTTAGTTCAAATCCCTTTATAAAAATGCCCTCCTGAACATTTCTACATTGCACATGCAGCGAAATGATACAATTTGGGATGTCAACCTGACTTCCTCAGGAACATAGAGCCACAAGATGGGAACTACTGCAGACAATATTCATGAATGGGCAGTTGCTAATATTGCCCTTCCATTTTTTAGACCACTTAGCTTAATAGTGGCAGTTCCTTTTTTTTTAATGTAGGGGGGAGGGAAAAGGCTAATTGAGTGCAGAGGTGTGGATACTCGCTGCATTAATACATACAACTAATTGTTTGTTGGAAATAAAGTCGGCCGCAGCCCAAATTTATTTTAACAATATATAACAACCATGAAGCTGGGCGAGCATAACCGAGCACATCCTGGGCCCCATGCAGCAACACTGAACCTGGTTATAGGGCAGCCCCAGCTTCCCTTCGGACAGATAACACTGTCCGGCACATCCCCCAAGGGAACAGGAACAGGAAGTTACTAGATGCCACTTGGACGCAAACCTAATTCTCATGATAGCCAAGAACAATTAATTCAACCTCTCTTTTTCTTTTTGACAAAAGCAGTATAATGCAGGTTAGTTCATGGAGACCCAGAAACTTGCATTTAATGTAATCCTTTAGTTTAAAAGCCTTAAGACAGGACTGAGGACCCATTACCCTAATATTCAAAGGTGCATTAAAATCTTAGAAGTGGAAATATTTGCAATGTTTTCAAATGAGAAGCAAGTTTCTAATTAACAGTGTAATTACACAAGCTTTCCTGAGCTTTCAAGGACCCATTCTAACCCTGGAATGATTAGCTTCATTTTCATAATTTCCCCAGACAAGTTGTCAAACCTGCTTTTCTCCCCTGTTTTATCTGCAAAAAACACTACCTTACTACTATTAAATTATTCAACATCACTAAACAGAATATTTAGGTGACTCTTGAAAGGGAATAATGGTTTGTGTCAAAGCTTTACATTATCTGAATTTACAGAGCACTAATATTAATAGTTCCTAAGGAAATTCTCAGCATATCAAGAAATAATTCAGTATTTCCCTGGTGATTCTCCAATGCCTATTCATTTTGTAAAACATTCATGCTTACCCATTCCCAAAAGGAATCTAAACAGGATACTGATAAAGAGGTAAGTTAAAAACACTACTAACTTTTTAAAAAAGTCAATATCTAGTAAATTCATCTCTAAAAGCGTTGCCACCTGAGGTTGCTACCAACACCTCACCACTACCTTTCTCATACCAACTCTGGGTACTTCCTGGAACATTTTAATCTATTTTTCATACTTTAATTTTGTCCCTAGTGGGGGTACAAAGTGCCTTATCACATTATTCTCCCCTCTTCTACAATATCCTTAAAACAACAACTCTGTGAGCAGATACAAGTACTAAAATGCCACCCAGGGCAAGCACGCTGCCCGCCATTTGGCTAAATCACATGGGAGATGTATTGCCAAGCTGCCTCCCACAACTGCCCCTGCCTGAATTCTTCATGGATTTTGGGAGCAGGGGCACAGTTGACCACTGAACCAGCCTGTGCAGGTTTGCCCTGCCGCAAATTCCACATGGAGTTTGGAGCAAGACAGGCCCATTCAATAATGAGCTTGGCATGCCCAGGTCCAGCTTTAAACTCCAGTCTTCAAGCCAACAGTTTAAAGCTCAACCCAAGCCATAATGGGCTCAGGATCAAACTGAGAAGCAGGTTTGACCAGCTCCATCTTTGTACTGTTAGCTCTATTCCCCCAAACTCCACCTGACATGGAATTTGGGTAGGGATGCAGTTGATAGACAGTTTGGCAACATGCCCAACCCCACATGACCTGGCCATGCATCATCCAGGGCTCACCCTTTACTCCCCATGGTTACACTACTGTCTGTGAGGTAGGTTAGGCTGAAAAAAAATTGTCATGGGCCCAAGGTCACCTGGTGAGCTTTCATGGCAGAGCAAGAATCCTAACCTGACTACTCCACTTTGACACTCTAGACCAGTGGTGGGATTCATACATACAGACATAAGCCTTTATTGGCATAGACAGAAAGAGTTACATAAATCGGGAACAATTGCATGGATACATGATAGATGAAAGGCCCCACGGGGGGCACAACAAATACATTCTACTGGGAACTCTCAACTATCTCCACAGTGAAATTGGCGATCTCTTCACAAAGACTGGGGTCCAAGTTGTTTAACAATAAAGATAACCTAGTCAGATCAGGCGGCCCAGATTGGAAGAAAAAATGTAAGTTGGTATATTTAGATCTGATGTTATCAAATCTGGTGCAGTGCAAGAGTTGGTGAGTCAGGGTTTCAACCACATTAAGTTTGCAACTGCATAACCTTGCGAATTTATCTAAATTGCTGAACCTATCCTTTAATAGGGCAGAGGGCATAACATTAAAACACGCAATGGTAAGGGCTCTCCTTGCGCGTGGGTTCGTTAAGGTATGGAGGTAATAGGCCATATGTCTCTGCTCAAATGAAATTAGGAGTTGTGTTCATTTGGCTGCTAGATGTAAATTTGCAAATTCTAGATCTAAAAGCTGATCTCTGAGCCTATTGTACGCTTCTGAATAGGACATTAGGTAGAGTGATTCAATAGGCAGGCCGATGGAAATAATCTTTCTCTCGATTAGAGAAAACCAGGGGTTAGCTTGCGTGTCCTGTAGTGTCAGTGAGACAAGGGAGCGTTCGGATGGCAGGTAGTGAAGGAGGAGCCAGAATCTGAAGGTTCCAAGCCAAGCTTGATGTTCCAGGGTGTTTTGCCCCAGTTCTAAACAGAGGGCTGTGTAAGGGACGCAGTTTGGAACTCCCATGATTTGGTGGAAAAACTTGGATTGGGGGACATTCAGAGCTTGGTTCACTGCTTGGATCCAGATGGGGACCCCATAGAGTAGTTGGGATTCAGCCTTTGCATTGAAGTTCCTTAATGCAGCCAGAACAAATAAGTGCCCTCTGCTATAATAGAACCGAAGCATTCCAGAGATACTAGGGGAGGACAGAGTGAGTGCTGCCTTTTGGTGCAAGGACCAGGAAAGATTGTGTGAAAAGGTGATGCCAAGGTATTTAAAACAATAAACTTGCTCAAGAAGAACACTGTTTAGTTTCCAGAAATATTTTTTGCGGGATCTAGCAAAAACCATGATTTTGGTTTTCTGATAGTTAATTGTTAATTTGTTGGTGTTACAGTACTCAGAGAATTGTTTCATGAGCCGCCTTAAACCCACAGTGGTGGGATTCTAAATAGTTATCTACTGGTTCACCCCCTGGCACTTTTGCAGCCAGGCAGGCTGAAGCTTTGAAAGCTCTGTGGCTCTTTCACTCCTGAGAGACTCTCCCAGGAGAGGGGGACCCAGGGGGCTTTCAGAGCCACGACCAGCCTGGCACCTTTGCAGCCAGGCTGCTCCAAGGCTCTGAAAGCCTCCGCAAGGCACCTTGCTGCTTGGGTCTCTGAAAGCCCCCTCAGTCCCCCTTCCCTGGTTCAGCCGGTTCTGCAAACTACAGGAAATTTAGCTAGTGATTTGGGTGAACCGGTGTGAACCGGCTGGATCCCACCTCTGCTCTAGACCAACAGCGTAGTCACTATGTCACACTAGAGTAGCCAACACTCCTTATGCCTTCATGCTCAGGAACATCTGTATAACAAACTATTAGGGCTGCTAAATTATTATGAGATTCCTTTAGGGGATTGGTCTTTGCCCCCATACAGACCTGGGATCCACTGAGCTGCAGAGTCATGTGACTGCAACAGTGGGACAGTGTTGGGATCTTACTTACACCAAGATTAGGATCATGCACTGCAGACCAAGAAAGTCAAGGGCAGTAGACATAAGCCAAGTACCATGAGGCATACTAATAGAGAGGAACAAGCCAAGGGTCAGATACATGGAAGAATCTTCAGTACTACTAAGTGTCCTCATCACCATCCTGCTCCTATATTCAGTGTACATGCAAAGAAAACTGGGAGCCATGGTGCCCTTAAACCTTATGTATGTGTACTATCATCAGACCCTTCCAAAGCGTATGAAAAAAATGGCAGGCCTAGCTGTAGGTGGGACTCAGCAACTCACCTGAGATTCCCAGATCACAGGTTCAAAACTATCCCTGAGCATTTTCCAACAGAGTATGTTGCAGTGAAAAATATGCATGAACTCAAATGGATATGTACATGAAAATGAAAATAAATTTACTCACTATTCACCCACAATTTTAAGCAGAGGACTTTTCAAGGTATACTAGTATATGCACTGAGACATCCACTGAAGTTACTGATTTATACTTAATGCACTAAAAACTACAGCACTATGTCACATTCCACTTACTGAGATAAGATCTCAATTGGTTGTTGTGAGCTTTCCGGGCTGCGTGGTTGTGGTCTGGTAGATCTACCAGACCACGACCACACAGCCTGGAAAGCCCACAACAACCAGTTGAGTCTGGCTGTGAAAGCCTTCAACAATACACAGATCTCCATTGACTAATCAGAAACACTTCGTCGATGTTAGGAACGTTGCCTTTTAGCAGGGAATCATGGGATAGAGCTAGGCTCAGGCAGTAGTGGGATTCAGCAGGTTCGCACCACTTCAGCAGAACCAGTTGTTAAAATGGTGCTTGTAAACAACCAGTTGTGAAATTATTTGAATCCCACCACTGGAATCAGTTGTTAAATTAATTGATTCATTATTAAATCTACAGCTTATCAGCTTTTCTTTAACCATGGCTGTGTGGGGTGACTTAAAAAGAGGCAATTGCACTACAATACAGGGCTCTTAACTGTTTCTCAAGGACAAATTTGATTTGCTGATTTCCCTCAGGGAAGTTATGCAGAGGAAAGAGTTAAAACTACCATGCCCCATATCTTTAAAGAATATTCCAGATGTGTATTCTCGGTCACAGATTTACTGTGTGTTATCTTCTAATTGATAGTCACAGTAGTCAGGTGTCATTCCACTGAGGATAGCTATTAGCTAACAGATAAATTGTCACTCATAATTTAGGAACTGCTGCTGACATATCTGTGTCTCAATATTGTACACAGTATTTCCAGTTACTTATTATAATGAAACAATGTACCTCTTCATGTCTATGTATGCCTACTTGTAAGGAAGAGCCAACATGTGTTCAATTTGCAATTGAAACCAGGAGCCAGTACATGGATAAGTGTAGAGATTGTATCGCACAGTCTGCTGTACATTTATTGAATGGAACATGAAAATTGCTCAACACCCACTTAAAAAATCAAGTGTATACTGCACATGGATTGTATCTGTGTTCACTGTAAATTATGACCAGGGCCAGTTCGTTTCATCATGAAAGGATATACCCAGGGGAAGTTCAATAATTTTTGTTGGTCACAAGAAATTCATCCCCCTGTCACTAAGAATACATCTAATTTGTGTCATTGACATGTTATGATGTTCTAAGTCTAAGTCATCTGTCAATATTACCTGAAAGAATACAAAATGACTTTTTTCCTGTTAGACTGATGTGATCCTACCTCATAGAGTTAGCTGTTAAATAACCAAAAATATGAATGAGGTGATACCAGTTTTGACAGTTTGTGCAAACTGACATTTTCATTTGCTTGATTTCTTGCAATGACCCTTCATAGAAATATATTACTTGTTGAAAGCTCATAAAATCTACTTTTCTCCTTGGGCTTTAAGCAGGAATGCATAATGAAACCCACACACCAGCACCTTTTTGATTAGCTGTAGGAATACTACCTTACAAAATATATTAATGGTTTTTTTCATACCAGGAAAAGCCTCCAGCATCACTAGGAAAGGAAAGTAACAGCTGTCACTACTTGACCTTTTATTGATCAATAATAATAAAATACAGCAAAGGGTGACTTGGATTCTGTTATATAACATGAGCTTGAGATTGTAAATGCACACTGGTTTTCAAAGTCCCCAATAATGTTTATGGTAGATAGAAGGAAGAGATCCCCTTTTTTTAAAAAGGTAAGATAACATACAGGATTTTTCATATTCCATCTGTGTGGACTATTTCACCTGGAATAATTCGTACTATAACTGGAAAGCTAGTTAGAATATTGGACTATGACCAGGGATACTCTGGTCTAAAGGGAGTTTAGCTATAAAGCTCACTTGGCTACCTTGAGTGATTCTCACTCAGCCTAACCTGCTGTCAGAGGGTTGTAATGAGACAATGGGAATGGGGAAAACAATGTTAAATGCCCCTGAGCTCCTTGCATAAAATGTGACACAAGCATAGATAGCTGGATCTGAAGACTGTCATCAACCCTAGGATTTGTTGCCAAAAGTAACCTTTCATAGAAATGTACTGCTAGCCCTAACTGCATTATGGTTCAACTTGCAACTTGGTAGCCAGTTTAGAAGTCAGAGGAGGGCTTTATAACTCTTATTGCATGGGGATGTGTGGAGACTCATTCCAATCAAGACACTTACACATACTTGTTGGAAATAAATCGGCCGCAGCCCAAATTTTATTTAACATAACCAAAACCTTGAAGCTGGGCGAGCATATCAGAGCATCATACCTGGCCCCCCCCAGGCAGCAAACCCGGGCTGAACTCTGGTTATAGGGCAGCCTAAGCCTGACCCTGAGGCCCTAGCCGGACCAGAACCCCTGTCCCGGCATATCCCCCGAGGGACTGGAACAGGAAGTTACTAGATGCCACATGGACGCAAATCCAATTTGTGACACCCCTCCCTGCCGGGCATGCCAGCTCTCAGCACGCCCCCCCAAGGCTTTGGCTTACCAGAGCTCTATCGCCACCACGGACCTCATATGGAGGCCCCCGAGGTGGGGAAGGTCCCGCACGCTAAAGCTACTGCCTTCCCCAAATAGGATGTGCTCTTATGCCCTCCCGCCACCGAAGCTGTTGGAACCAACAGCTCCAGCCCCAGCTTCAGCAGCCCAGAGTCCACATCACAGCTCAAAGTCGCGTGCCGCGAAGCACTGCATCAAAGCAAACGGATTTTAGCCAGCTCATAGTCTGCGGGCAGCGAAGCCACTGCAGCAGAGCATGGCGGACATCATGCAACCAGATGTCCTGGCCCCAATCCGATAAGTGGACTCCATCGGGCAAAAACAATGCTGCCAGAGCATGAGATAGATCAACATGGGGAATAACATCCCCCCCCCATGCTTCAGCACCAGCCGGGCCGCAGGACCGACACAGTTTAGACCTGGGTTTTGTTAGCACCCTGGCTTCGAGCCACAGCATTCCTCCAAGTCCCTGCGCTTCTAGTAAAGCACGCACTACAGAACAGTTTCTTGGTCTTGACTGGCATCTTACGGGTGGAGAGCAGCATCAAGTACGTCCCTCATGGAGTTCTGCAACGCTTCACCCCTTTAGAGGCAGGAATGTCATTTTCATGCCAAGTTGAAGCAAAGAGCACTGCATCAGGGAAGCCAAATTGCAGGGCGGAGTTCGCGTAGCAGGAGGAAGCAGAGCAGGCCACATCACATTGCCTCGTCTCGCCAATAGCCAGCGAATATCCACAGAGGTGTCCAGGTCCCAGATGTTCTCCCCAGCCAGATTTCTTCAGCATAGCGGCCAGCCCAGTGGACAATGCACCGTGACCAACCAGCCAAACTTCTGGTACCCGGACGGGCCACCGGAACTATAAAGAGAACAAAGTTACAGCGCAGAGGGTGAGGGGCCGGACATAAACACGAGAAATAGGCTTTAGCGACCTCCATGACTGGCCTAAAGCCTGAATCTCAGTTACAGAGTGTCCTTCCCTGAGAGGTCACCGTGGTTGCCGCTCCGATTCGGTAAAGGAGTGAGAACCAAACTGGTATTTCAGCGGGGAGCGCCCTACAGAACTGTAGACAATGCCGCAGGAACCGCTGTAGAATTGGTATCTGGACACTGCCAATCCATTACTATGGATTGAACAGTGGACCCTACCCGCCGGGACGAACGGCCAAAAAATGGCAGCCATGTGTGCCACCGGGCAGGAGACCCTGTTGGGAAGGGGCCAAAGTCACTCTGGTTCCTCGGACGCCTTGGCTGGTCAGTCTTGGACCCCGCCAACCATATAAGTAGGCTCCCCATGACTGCCATGGAAACATCGACTCTTTAGTAAAGCCTTAGGGGCCGATGATGTGGTGGACGGAGCAACTAATTAGCTACAATCGAAGGCCCCATAAAGACCACAAGTAAATAAGGCTTGAAATAGTGCAGCCTCATAAGCAGAGTCACATACTGTTTCTGTAGCATTAATTAGAGTCCCTAAGAGCTCCCTGGTGATGGGACGCCCTACTGTCCTGTGGCCTAGAGGGAAGCACGCTGCCACCCGGCCACCGCTGATCGTCTAGCTTCTCAAAAGGACCCGGGGTGGTCGGTGATCCCCAGAGCCTGGCTGAAAAAGGAAATGGCATGGAAATGGACCTTTAATAGTCCCTTGGCAGCCATTCGACGCAAGTCCCTCAATTCCACCAGATACCGGAGAACCAAGTCCTTAGCAAACCCTTAGTCGCATTGGTGGTTCAACGATGGAAGCTGCAAATGCAAAAAGGTGTTCAAAGCCCCTTCACATAATGCAGCTGGTAATTTGTAGCTGGGGCCAGTGACTGTAAGACACCTTCGGGCTATGGACTGTCACCTCAAGACGCCACAGATGGTCCTGGACACTACTCCGGAAACTGGCTGGCTTCGGGAGCTAGGGAGCGAAAGCCCGCATTTGACCTTGATGACGAGACAAAGGCGTCCAGCAATGTTGTATTATTTATACCTGGCAGAAAACAGCTTTAAAAGAGATGTTGTTAGACAGGCAAAACCAACACGCATTCCCGGTACTAGCCGCATTACACGCCTCTGATGACCGGCTGGACTGCCGGTTTTACTACCCTGACAACAGCCTGGTTTGCTCACACCAGAACTTTTAACTGTGTGGTCGCGAAACACACCCCTTCCAGATGTGAACCCGCAGCCACCAGAGGGAACAACTCCAAGAGAAGTCATATCCCGCGAAAAATTCCTGTAGTCTGATTCCAGCGCTGATGGCCATTTCCCTGCACACACCCACTGGCCCCTAAAATAAATACCAAAACCTATAGGAGCCAGCTGCATCGGTGTAGAACTTGAAAACTTTCTTGCAGCTCCCAAGGCACCTGCCAAATTGAAACCCCATTGTAGTTTCTTTTTTCAAGAAAACTTAACCAAACCCTTAGGTCTTGCCGCGAAAACCCGAAGTCCACCCTGATGATGTGATGGTGGGAACTGGAGTAGCCACTGCCATGGACCTGGCAAGACGGAACAAAAGGCCCCTTCCGGGGGGAGACCACCCTGCATGCAAAATTACAAGGTGCCCAATGCAGGGATCACTGTATTTCCCGCAGTCGGCACTTCCTTTTTGCAGAGATTTCACTAATCAATGTGCTAATAGCGCCGTCCAGCTTATCAAGGGCAGGGGAAGATGTTCCTGCTATTGTGTCCAACTGAATTCCCTAAGTAGGTTAAACAGAGACACAGGCCCTTGATGGTCTTGTCGGGCCGCCAAAGCGAACTCCCAACTCTGCCGCTAAGTCCTGAAATGCAGACAACCATCGCTGCACAGTCACCAAAGTGTCTTCGCCATTCGCGCCTACGAATTTTAATAAAACTTTTGCTGATGGCATGCGATCTCTGACTGCCCATTTCCAAAAGGTGCTAGAATTTTTTCAAAAGCTGCATGAAGCTATCCAGACAGCCCATGGGCATGCAATTTTATCGACATACCTGTCATCCGTCAAATTGAAAACCTAAGAGTTCGGGGAAGTCCTTGGGGTGTATGGGCGGCAGCCGAAAGGCTGACTGTATATCACATTTTGCTAACTTTGATGCTGGTTCCCATCTCCCGGATGAGACTCACTGCCTCATCCAAGGTGTATGCGTTACCGAACAGAGCAGATGCCTGGGTCGATAAAGTCATTTACCGACCCCCCCTGCAGGGTAGGACCAAAGTGCTGTATCATTCTGTACTCCCCGGGGGTCTTTTTTGGGGACCACCCCGGATGGGGGGAAACCCTGAAGGGTTGGGTAACGGAGGCTCAGCAAAGGGGCCTGCAATCCCATACCAGCCAGGCATTCTTTTGAAATTTTGGCGCTCCTGCCACTACCGCAGGCAATTCCCTGGCTGATTTTTTAAGTTGGGAGCTGATGTTGTCTCCCTGTTCCCCAAAAAAGACATGCGGAAACCCCATTGGAATCCCTCCCTTCAAGTATAATGCGTCTTTCCCCGGACGCGGGTACCTGTATCCAGCCACTGGGATAAAGACGCTGCACGCGACCCGGGGAGGGGGCTGAGACTCTGCAGGACCTCCGGGACTTCAAGCCTTCTGGACGGGGAAGGATCCTCCCTGGCCACCACACCGTCCTTCTCGAAGCGCCGCCGGAGCCAGGGTTCCCGCCACGCGTTGAAAGGGAGGCCGCGCCAGTTGAGGGCACTGTATCCCTGGTGTGGCAGCCCCGAAGCACTCTAGAGCAAAGAGTGCTCAAACCTGCACTTATCTTTCCTACAAGAGCCTTGATTAAAGGCCCAACAGGTGCGTGACGCGGGCCCGGGTCTCAGCTGGCTAACCCCTTTCTTCTTCGATCTTTCCCCACTAGCAGGGTGACCTTTGACCACATTTGTCATCCACGTTTGATGCGTGGATTATGTCCCACCTGCGGCCTGGGCGTCATGTGGAAGCACTCTTTCGAAATGCTTCATCGCGTATTTCAATGCCTGCTTCGTTCCCCGAGAGGGATCGGGCTTTTCAAAACGTTGGTCCCAGTGAGCAGCCAGGTGCCAGAGCCCTTAGAGGGTAGGCTGGCTGCAATAAGTGCCATATACTCCGCAAAACCCCTTTGACCAGTTGTCAAAAGAACGCTTTCAGCTCTTTCCGGGCGTTCCCTCTTCTTTCTGGTCGAATCGGGAACCCGGACTCCCTCAGGATCCTCTTCCGGCCGCCGAAAGACCGATGAAAGAGGTCCACGTGAGTGCAGCCGTCCAGGGCTCTTTCTCTCAGTTTTTCTCGGTAAATGGGAGCCCGGAGGGATCTCCAGGATCCCATGCTGAACAGAAAGCTGCCAGCTCTGGATTCCCTGCACTGTCCGCTACAGCAAGGTCCCCTTTTCTCCTTTGAATGATCCACTGAGGGAGAGCTGGCACCTTTTCCCCCCGCTTCCCAGTAATCCCCTTCTGCCGCCCATGGTAGGACTCCTCATCCGTCAACTCACCCGATGAGGGATGAACTAGGGGAACCGATGAGAACTTGACGAGAGGCCTTCTTCCCCCTACGTCTTGCTCTGGCGCGTGCTCTGGCCGGGATTGGCTTGAAGAGCCACTGCCAACTCTGGACTCCTGAACTATGGGGCCTCGCCACTGCACTGAAGGAGCTAGGCCTCCAGAAGGGTGGCTGGCAACTCCAAGCTCTGCTGAGCCTGAGTCCCAACAAAAGGGGGGTACATCGGAAGTCCCAGCCCTGCTGGGTGTTAATCCCTGCAAGAAGGGGGACTGGAGGAACCCAAAGTTCTTGTTGAGCCTGAGTCCCTATAAAGGCCGGGAACCGGGGAACCCAAACTTTGTAACTGAGTCCCTGTATAAGAGGGAACAAAGCGCACCCAAGCTCGGGTTGGACCTGGAGGGTCCCGGAAAAGAGGAAACCGAGGAACCCAAGCTCTGCTGAATCCCAGGAGGCCCCCGGAAAGGGGGGCTAGGAGAACTGGGCCCCTTGATGAGGGCCACAGACTGGGGTGCACCTGTTGGCTTACTCCAAAACCACCTGGCCATTGTCCAAGATCCAGGGGCTAGGTTAAATTGCCCCCGACCAACCTGCATGCCAGGATTCACATTCATGCCCATGCCCACGATTTAATGGGGCATGTATGGGTAGGGACATGGCATGAAAACAGAGACCTAGCTGGAGTTGTAGGTAATCCACTCCTGGCTTTCCATAGCAGCCACTTGAACCTCTGAAGGATTGCTCGGGCCAGCTTCGCCACAAGTGGAAAAAAGGCCGAGATGGGCCTGGAGTACCCGGCCCCAACAACGCCCTGCTGGGTTCTGTATCTAACCGAATCTTGCTCCGGTCGGGAAGCCCCCCCAGCCCGGGTGCCACACCCCCCGCCAAGCTGGAAGGAGGAGTGCTTTGAACCTCCGGGATTGAGCGGGGATGGCTTAGGCACCCCAGATGGAGCCTTGGGGTGTACCCGCCGCTGGATCCCGAGGTATTCCCAGAGTGGGTCCCATTTGGCCCTGCTCTAAAGCCCTGATGGCTGTATCCCGGCTCCACGTTCCGTGCCCTCTTTTTGTTACTCTTTTGCCTTTGAGGGCCATGGCACAGAATGCACACTAAATCCTAAAATTGCTAAAAGTAAACCCGCCTGTAAGTTACAAAGTAAACTTATTCTAAATTACAAAAGGACTTTTCTTGAGCAGACCCTTCAGAAAAACGAAAGGCTCCTAAGCAGACCTCTTCCATAAACAGAAAGCCTTTAAATAGTTCCTAATGACTGCTCTCTTACCGGAAGTAAGGGCAGGGGTGGAGAGAGGGGTTTGAGGAGGGAATACAGCGTCTCAAAAACGAAGGCTCAAAAAATGGCCCGCCCAGCTCACCCTTGATAAACGAAATGAGTAAGCTTGAGAGACCAAAATGGCCACCCGCTCTCTTCTGGCGCCCCGCCTCCGTACCCGTCAGGCCCCATGCGTAGTGGCACGCATGGCGGCTCCCCACCAGCGGCCGCGATGAGCCCGAAGCAAGCGCTCTACGCTTCTGCCTCGGGCAGACTCAGCGCTCGCGGGTCAAGCGGCAGAGCCAAGATCGAAAGCAACTTGCTCCAATCAACCCGGACTGCGTGTGAGGCTGGGGACGAGGGTGCACGGGCCGGCCTGAACTCCGACGACGCCCGGCCCGGCGCCTTCGGCCGACTGAAGCGGCCAGGATGAGACGGGTGAGGGATCGCAAGCCCAACCAGCACGCCAAGAACTCACGTAGGAATGCAGCGGCGCCCGCATCCACGGGGATGACTGCGCCCAAGTCCGCTGGTGCAATCCTCAACAAGGGACAGGGTAGGGAAGAGGGAACGTCCCAACGCTACCCCCGCCCCTTTTCAAAACCTGCCAAACTCAGCAGCAACCGAGCCACGCTCCCTCAAGCTGCGTGAGAATGATCCCAAAGATGCACAGAAGATCAGCCAACCGATCCCCTCTCTAGACAAGGCCGCAAAGGAACCACGCTACTCCAGCAGCAACCTCCTTTCAACCTGCCGGCCTCGAAAAGAGGCCGGACCCCGCCGACGCAGCCCTTTTATGGGCTGCTCTGAAGCCCTTGTCACGTGCCGGTACCCGGCCACGTGACAGGCTCAGCCGGCCGGCGGGGAGAGGTTTCCATTCCTTCCTCCCCCGCTGCAATGTCGTCCCAGGCTGAAGCCTGGGACGCGATTTGATCTTGCCTGAATGCACCCTACCAGGCCTTTTTTGTTCACCCAGGGTATTTTCTAACCTGAGTTCAATAACTTTTTTCCCCTCCAGGGAAGATTCATCTTAATCCAGTCAAAACTAGAAAATCCACAGATGCTTATCCTGGGGTCACCTAGAATTTATTTTTCCAATCACTTTTTTTGATATTCTTTTTGTGCTGGCTCCTTTAACTATAATTTCTTTGCTAACCAAAATGTTACTAGTTGTTAGGCTCACCTCCTCTGCTCACTCAGAGGTTTCCAACTTTTTTGTGGGGGAGGGCTGGGTGAAACTTTGCGATGTTTCCTTTTCACAAAGGAGTGTCCCTCTGTTGCCTTACTTGTCATAATTTTCTTAAGACATTTGGGAGCTCTGCCTGAGTCCCTTACTACTTTACAATTTTTCCTCATTCATAAATTATGTCCTCCAGATCATTCTAGCAGCTCATCCCATGACATCCTCATGGGTGCAGTTACAAGTCATTCAGGTTCAATTATTGGACCATCACCCTTTGTTTAAACGAACTTGGACTTTTGGGGGGGTTTTCCCCTCAAAAGACTGTGTTCCTCTTTTACACTTCTTTATTCCCCCCATTTCCGCTTCCCGCCTCCTCATAGCCATTTCCTGGCACAGAAATCTTGCTCAGCCAGTGACTTGCCTTCCTCTTTCTCCTCTCCTTTTTAACTCTTGAGATGCTCATCCCTCTTGAAAACAAATATTTTATTATTCCTACATCTAAATGCCTTTCTATTATTTTACTCCTACATTCTCTTAAATAAAATCTAAACCTTCTTTTGGAAAAAAATGGTTATTTCATGATTACTTGTAGCCTAACATAGGCAAAGATTCCTAAAGTATACATTCTGCTCATTCGAATTGGCAAATCTGCTGCTTTCTGCACAACACAAATAAAATGTCTTGAGGAAGTGAAAAGAAGCATTTTAGGGAGGAAGTTTGTGCAGCCTTCTGCCCAAGATGTCCTCATGATGTTTTGTTTCTTCTCAACCCGAGTTTTTTTTAACTAAACAATCTTTTTTTCCCCCAGATGGGTTGAAATTTCATCCTTGCTGTACAGAAAGCAGGAAACATCTTATTTTTCCCACCTGAGTTTAAAGCTCTCACTGTTGGTTTCTTTGCAGCTTTTGCCCACCATTTTCTGTTGCTCCAGGGATTCGCTATGCTGCCCACCATTAGCTGAGTTGTTCCCAGCGCTGCTTCCTCTGCTTGCATCACTGGTGGCCACAATTTCAGCTTGTAAAACACACAAATAAATTTAGTTTTCCATGCCAATGATGTATCATTTTTCCATTTTTTTTGTTTTCAATGAAGTGTCTTCAAAGCTATGAAAACAGCTGCAGTTCTCATATCATGTCTTTGTAGTTCTGGAGACACTTAATTGAAAACAAAAAAAAGTGGGGAAAATGAAATGTATGCATCATTAGCAGGAAAACTAAGCTTATTTGTGTGCTTTAAAAGCTGAAATTGTGGCTTCCTGCAATGCAAGAAGAGGAAACAGCCCTGGAAACAACTCAGCTTATGGCGGGTGGCATGGTGAATCCCTGCCGCAAAAAATGGTGGGTGGGCATGAGCTGCAGAGAAACTGAAAGTGACAGCTTGCAGATCAGGTGCCAGGAGAAACAAACACTTTCTCCTCACCTGCTTCATTTGTCCATGCTGTCCAGACAAAAAAAGATCAAGCACTAAAAAAAAGAGACTTCCCCATGACGTCTTATTTGTTTTGTGCAGAAAGGACCTCTGTCAGTTTTCCAACTAGCTAAGCTATGGAAGTTGAAAGCTGTCTCCAGATAAAAAGTCTAAATTTCCCGAAATTGGTCCTGTTCCTTGATGTGTGACTGAAAGCAATTTAAGACGTCCATATGTGTCTAAAGATACATATGAAGGAGAACACATGTAGTAATCAGCTGGTTATGCACAACTATTTAAGCAATTGTCAAATTCCAGTCAAGTTCCACAGTTCTTTCACTGCTCATCACTGGCGAAATTGACACATCATACAAGTAGAAAGAAGTTGTTTATAGCAATGCTGATCCAAAAGTAGCAAAATTTCTCATATGACAAATATAATCTATTTAACACCTTATTGTGAGGTCAATCAGTTACACAACAGTGTGAACTTTCAAGTTCTCTAAAAATCTTCAATAATATGGACTTTTGAGTTTTCTAGAACTCTTTTCTTCTATGCTATAGAAAAAAGAGGCGTTTGAAGAAGGGAAAATGCTTCAGGATATAACTTTAAATCTTGTTCAGTCCTGCATTGTGCTCTAAATATGGAGTGGATTCACCACCTTTCTTGTTTGGCTACATCCCCCACCCTTGTAGTTCATTATACCTCAGACTGTCTTCATCAGCTTAGCTACTGCTCACTTGACCCACAGAAGATTCTTAGACAGACAGTTGGCTGGTAATGAGCTTCACTACTAACCAGAGGCGGACCACCCATTGGGCAGAAGGGGCAGCTGCCTTGGGCGTAGAAATTGTGCGTCACGTGATGGGCGACAAAATGTCTGAGCGGCCCCACCCACTCTGGCCGGCCAAGCAGCCTGTGAGCTGAGTTACACTTCCCCTGCCTACAAGGCTCTGCTACTGCTGGGCCTACATGCTGAAGGAACGCCGGGAACCAGACTACCACTCTCCCCTCCAAGTGAGGCTGTGCAGGGTACTCTGCTGCACTCCGCTGGGGGCCCTGGCTGGTGAGCTTGTCCATCCTCGGGCCTGTCTGTGCCGGCAGCCAGCAGGACTGGCCATTGGAGGAAGTGCGCAGCCCCTGAGTGCGGAGAACCGGGGAGGAGGCAGGACCTGAGTCCACACACAGTTCTGGAAGGGCAAAAAGCCTTCAGGCTGCTGCCCAGTGCTCCTGCTGTTTTCCCCTTTGACTTTGGAACAAACTCAGAGGAGGGGTGCTGAGCGGAACAGAGTTTCCACCCCCTCTGAGCCGCTTGGGGATTGCGCTAAGTAGAAGTTGGAGAAGAGGATCCTCCGGGAAATGAACACTTACCAAAAAACCCCCGTAACCCCCTGCTTCGAAGCTCATCTCTCTGCACTCGCTCCTCCCCCCTCCCCTCCTCCCTGCTCTGTTTTGAAACGGGATACAGGCTCCAGCCACTGCCTTTCGCCAGGGCTTTATCACCTTCTGCCCAGCTCCGATGCTCCACCAGCTGCAGCAAGAGGGCTGCTGCCTCGGGCTGAGCTCCCCAGCCGGTGAGCTTGTCCCCACCGAGGCTGTATCCCGCTCAGAGCAGCCTGCCACAGGTGGCCAACTCAGCCGAAAGTCGTGGGAGGAGGAGGGCGGAGGGACCCAGAGCGCTCTTGCCTGCTGCTGCGTGCAGCATCGGAGCTGGGCAGAAGGCTTATAAAGCCCTGGCAAAAGGCAGCTTGACTGGAGCCTGGATCCCGACCCTTCACTAAATGTCAGAGTAGGGAGGAGGGGGAGGAGGGGAGGAGCGAGCGCGGAGAGACGAGCTTCAAAGCAGGGGTGGGGGTGGGGGGTTGGTAAGTTTTCATTTCCAGGAGGATCCTCCTCTCCAACTTACTTGACGTAATCCTGCTGCCTGGAGGGATGGAAACTCCAGTCTCCACCGGCACCCCTCCCCCCCCATTTGTTCAAAGTCCAAGGAAAACAGCAGGAGCACCGGCAGCAGCCTGAAGGCTTTTTGCCCTTCCAGGCTGAAGGTCTTATCTGTGGGGGGGGGGCACCAGACTCAGGTTTTGCCCAGGGCTCAGGTTTGCCTAGGTACGCCACTGCTACTAACACACAGACACACATACATACACAAAGCAGTTTGTGACAAAGAAAATAGAAGCTGTTTTTGGCTTGCAAGGATCACATGTGCTGCATTATCACATCACCATACATCGTTTATCAGACAGACTAATCAAGCAGATTAGTCAATAACTATGACAGGAATTGATTGCTATCAGATAATATTAGGGTCCAACCTCTAGGTGGGGTCTGAAGTTCTCTTGGAATTACAACTGATCTCTGGACTACACAGATCAGTTCCCCCATAGAAAATTGCTGCATTGGAGAGATGCCTCTAAACCATGTGGAGATCCTTCTGCTCTCAAAAACTCACCCTCCCCAGGCACCACCCCTAAAATCTTCAAGTATTTCCTAACCTGGAGTTAGCAATACTAGATAATATAATAAAGATATACAACCTAACATTATTTTAAAATGCCAAGCTATTTTTGAATATTGCATTTTGTGTTTTGATCTACCATTTTCTTCCACAAAATAGGGGCTCTAATATTCCTTTATGAACAACAGACAAAAAAATCCTACAAGATAAAATCAAATGGAGTATGATGAAACTAATGAAATGTCAAAAATGTCCTGTTAATTTTTTTCTGTATACACTGAAATTATTCTAAATAAAGGACTGACAAATCATAAAATGTACATTTGATCTACAATATTTGATCCTTCCTGTTAAAAAATTGTTTGTTCTTTGAAATTAACCTGCCCAGAGAACATCAGCTCTGCTCACATAAACAGAGCAAGACCTTGCTCACTACTGAAGATTGAATTATTGTGAAAAGTATTCTGTTAATGATAGGGTATTCTTGCTTCTCTATAACTTGTCAAAGCACAAATGAACCTTCATTTTTACCTATCTCTCTTTTTATGCAGTGTCAAAAATTATTGCATTCTGGAATAATCAAATATAGAACTAGCAAATCTAATACTGACATTCAGTGACCTACTCTAAACAGATCCCTGCAAGTTTATATTTTAAAAGTGGTGTCAGCTAGTTTTTACATAATACGTATTACTTAACAGCCAGTGTGTATATTTGGTTGATGATGATTTTCTGTTTGAACCATTAATATTAACTGGATGAGGAAGTATTGTTGTCCTGTTCAGAGGTTTTAATCTAAACAAGGTTGCTGTATAATTCAGAATACATCAATGTATGTATTGATGAGGAAGAAGCATATCCCACACTATGAAGTTAATTGGGCCACATGGGAAAGATATCAGGAAGTGGCTGCCCTAGATATTTCTTTACTATGTATAGATTTTTGTTTCTTTTTAATATATTAGCTTAGGTTACATTTGCTATAGAAGACTCCTGTTAAATAATGCATAAAATCTTTCAAATCTGCTTTGTAGCTTTACGTAGTACAGCAAAATGTTTAGATTGTAAAATGAATAACTGGCACATGTTAAGACTGATTGTTGTGAGTCTCCTTTCCTCTCCATGCTATCATTACTCAATAGATATTAACCAGTCTGATATACTTCATGTGCTCTAAGGGAAAGTCGCTGCCACTTTTGTTCTAAACAAGATTCTGCTGCAGAGTAGCATCTGGACACAAAAGATTTATTTTCTTAAATTTCAGTTATGTAGTATAAAATTTTGTCCTTCAATTAATGCCCAATTTAGAAAGCCACACACCATTTCCATGGTTAAATAGTGAGAATTGCTTTGAAGAACTGATTGGTTATGATGGGAGAGGGGGGCATGTACCAGGTTTAGATAAATCTGTTAGGTTCTTTTCCATTATCTTCATAACACTACTGATTTTTAATTTCTAAGGAGAAATTTCTGATTAAGTTACAGTTACATGACAGAAATAATGCACCTTCAAGAAATAATGCACCCTCCTCCCTTGCATGCCACCCCTCACACCCTCCCCCTTCCTCCCTTCACTAGGGTGGGTGGGCCATGTCCAGATGCCAGGCCCTTTCCCCTCCCCTCCCCTTCCCTTGCATGGCACACCTTCCCTTTCTCCCCTCCCCCTCCCTCCACTAGGGTGGGTGGCCCATGTCAAGATCCTGGGCCCCTTCCCCCTCCTCCTCCCTTGCATGCCATCCTCACTCACTCCTCTCACTCACTCCTCTTCCCTTGCATGGCAACCCTGCTTCCCCCTTCCACACATCACTAGGATGGGTGGGTCATGTCCAGATGTGGGGCCCCAGATGCCATGTTCAGTAGTTAGAATGTTGGACTATGATCTGGCACTCTGCCATGGAAGTTTGGTCCAGTCACACATTCTCAGCCTAACCTACCTCACAGGATTATTGTAAGGACAAAATGGAGGAAAGGAAAATGATGTAAGTGGCTTCTAGTCCCTATTAGTGAGAAAAATGGGAATAAATGAGTTAAATAGAGAATGACATGGTAGGTGTAATAAAAGCCAAATGCTATTTTGCCTAAAAGAACCAGGCACAGGCTATTGTATGCATTCATATGCAACTGATAGGTCAACCTCAGTCCCATTAAACTTGAGGAACTCTCCACCTAGAAAATATTTAGGCTGCCTGTTTGCCAAATATAATTACAGACTTTCCTCTTAGTGTTTCATTCTTCATCTACTGCAGCATACTAGCAATAACCAGCTTGGAATGCAGCCTCACTTAGGTGGATTCCACATGGGCCAAAATCAGCGGTGTGTGGACGGTAAAAACACCGGGGGGGGGGGCGCTTTGCACAGCTACTGCTGTTGAAGTGAAGCTGCAACTTGTTTTCTCCAAACTGGCGTATATCTGGCTCGCTAAATGAGCGAGTCTTTTCAAAAGCATCGTTGTGCAACCGGCACCGAGAGAACGGCCAGGCAGGAGGAGCTTCTGCTTTAGCCACACTTGTGTGTTGTTGTTTTTCTGGCTCACTTCTGCATAGCCACTCAGGTGCACAGGGTCATATCTGGGTCTTGTGGGATGTCAGCATGGCTGTGGGAGTTCATGTGTGCATTACTGCACCTTCCACGCTGCACCTTCATGCAAAGGCCTGCAGCCCAACCAATTTGTATGCTGTCCACAGGACACCTGACCATGCAAACGCCCTGGGGCAGCTACATTTCCATTTACACTGACTGCACTCTGCTGTTTTCGGCCCATATGGAATCCGCCTTATTCTTTTTCCTTTACAAAATCTCATCCGCTTCTGTTCACCTTTGCCTTATTACCCAGATCTCAGAATGGGAAAAATATGTTACCAAAAATCTCTATGAAACTCTTCATATTCACTACATTTATAGAAAAATACTAAATCACAAAAGCTGTAAATTTCTGACCAACATACTCCAGTAAGTTGCAATAACCTAATACAATACCCTGTATTTCTACTTCTTCTTGCAACCCAAGGTTAATGCCTAATATGTTGTAATAAATTTTGTGTGCAACCTGTAATGGGCTCACCAGATCCCATGATCATTTTTCTTTCTATGTAAGAACAATCTATCACCTGCAAAGTCCTTTGACAGGAAGGTATTTGGCATGTAGCCTTGTCATAAACTATTATTTACTTTCAAAGGTTAGTTTCCAAATAAATAGGAACATGCAAGTCACTGGCTCTATCATTAATTTTACTTTACTTTCAGATCACTTACACTTTATCAGGCAGTTCATTTCTCACTGCCAATGCCATATTTTTACTTAAATTAACAGATGTGATAGTATGTATTTTCTCTCAATGACAACAAAAAAACTACACTGTGTTTTTCCTTAAATTATAACTGGTCTCTCAGCTATTGTCCAGTCTTTGGTTATTATAAGTCTTTGGTTATTATAAGAGTATTACCAGATTATAGATTTTAAAATTCAAGTTATGAGTTGGTGATATAAATCATCATCAACAAAAGTAGTACTTGTTTGTTCTTCCACTGGGTATTAAATTACCTAGAATGATAGATAACTCCCTCAGGACTCCAAAGATACAACTATATTTGTGCCCTTGACCCTTGTATGACTAATTGGAATGGCATCACACTCAGTGTAAGAGCTGCTGTGAAATGTGGAACATCACACCTTTGTTGATGTTGTCAAATGTTTTTTGTGCTAAAGGTCTTCCTGTTTAGATAGATCTTAACAACATGGCTTAACCATCCTGAAAAATCTGCAGTTGCAGAACATGTCTTAAACAAAACTGGACATAACATTTTATTTGAAAACACTGAAATTCTGGACAATTCAGAAGGTTACTTTGTCAGACTGCAAAAGGGAGGTCATTGAAATAGAGACTCTGAGAATTAACAAAGCTTGGCTACCAGTACTTAAAATCACCAAAAGCAAACCCCAAGGGCATGCTAAGTTCAGGAACAATGGACTCCACCCAACACAGGATTTGCATTCACCAATACTGCTGCTGCTGCAGTGCATGAAAAGGTGAATCACTCACTGGACTGATAAGCCCCACCCACAATACAATACTATCAACCACATCTTTGCATAACAAGTTCTACCCAAACACTTACTGATTGGTCCCCCACCCTGGGACATGGACAATATATACCCCACTAAACATTCCCTTCTCTCTGGACACAGTGTGTAACATACTTCCCTCTGTAATACACCTCTGAAGATGCCAGCCACAGATGCAGGCGAAACGTTAGGAACAAGATCCACCGGACGACGGCCACATAGCCACCACAACCACGGCCACAAACCCACCACAACGAGTTGAATCCAACTGTGAACGCCTTCAACAATACACTGAACAACATGGTTCAAAGAATCTGGCCTGCTGATTAATTAGAAGTGACCTCATATAGGAGAAATATGTAAACTAGGATTATCACTGATTTTTTTTTTAAAAAAAATAATAATGTATGCATTCATTGATTAATTGATTAAGGCTGCTGTTCAGAATTGCTAGCCTCTAGATAGGACTGGGAGATCTCACAGTATTACAGCTGTGATCTCCAGCTGATAGAGATCAGTTTCCCAGGAGAAAATGGTTAATTTAGAGGATGAACTGTATGGCATTAGACTCTAGTGAAGTCCCTCCTCTCCTCAAACCTCACCTTTCACATGAATTGACAAACCTCCAGGCATTCCTCAATCCTACTTCTATGCATTCTTAACCCTGCCACATGTTTATAAGCTTAAAAAGATATATAGCTATCTAATCATTCTGGGATTTCTATGGGTACACATAATACACCATCTAAATTAATATAATAATAAGCCTTTATTTGGCATAACAATAATCATAACAATAAAAGGCAGGATAAAAGAGTGTATGCAGGCCACAAAGGTTTAAGATAAAAGGTAGCTAAAATACAAGGTTTAAGATAAAATCTCACATTATTGATTGTGCATCACCTCAGTATTAAAAAATTTGTACAGCAATTCACAAGTTCATTATTATCAAGAGATTATCCAGAAGAAAAAGAAGTCTCACTTGATTCTTCCATTCCCTTCATTATCCCTGAAAAGAATGTTTGAATATTTTGATCGATATTATATGAATTTAAGGGCTAAAGCAGTTGATGTATGTAATGTTTCAATTTATTTTATTCACCACAAGAGGCATACCCTTCCATCATTTCCAGTTATTAAATCTACTGCTATTGAAAACATTAGGCAGGCTTAGTGTAGAAATAACCTTCTCTACGTGGATTAGTCAAAAAAAATACAAATGGGAGCCATCCTGTTTTTTGATGCTGAGGGAGGTGTGGAAAGATGTAAGAGGTAGACAAGTTTCATAGCAGCCCTAAATAGAATTAATCCATTAAGCACCAGCAATTTTGTTTTAACAAGTTGCTTAAAGTTCTGAACTAAGATAAGCCAGGAAAAGCGAGTGAGGATATACCAAGTGATTCAGTCTTTTTTTTGATCAGAACCGTGGATTAATACAGAGTATCAGACAAAGTAGGAGTGAATCAATGAGTGCTCATCATCTCTGAAATGCAGTGACAAGGTGCAAAGCTCTCAACCAAGCCCTATAAACTAATGAATTTGGCCCAGTTCTAAACAGAGGGGCCACTCTGATGCACCTGATTTGGCAGGCCCATAATTTCACAGGAAAATTTGGATTGGACAGTATTCAAAGTGAATCCAACTGCTTGGGAGCCAGATAAAATTACTCCATACAAAGTAACTCGCTTCTATCTTAGAGTTAAAGATTTTTTAGTGCTGCTGGGACAGGGAGTGGCCTCCATAAAGTGATACAATGGCAGAATAACTGATGAAATTGGCACCATACAATAGCAGCTTTTGTAGGATAATAGGAGAGTTATAAGAAAATGTAATTCAAGATATTTGTATTGGTTAACCTGCTCCACTGGCACTTTATTAATGTGAATTTATATTTTTTTTGTATTGTTGGCAAAGATCAAAGATCTTAGTCTTTTATTAATTGATAATGATCCGTTATCTATACAGTACACATCCTATTCAGCAGTGACTAAGTCCAACTTTTAGGCAGAGATAGAAGGGGATGGTATCATCAGCATATAGGAAATGTTGGAATATGCCTTGAGCACCATCTAGAGGGTATTTAATATAAATAATAAGCCTCATGTTGGCATAACAATAATCATAACAATAAAACCTGAGATAAAAGAGTGTATACAGGATACAAAGGTTTAAGATAAAAGGTATACAAAATACAAAGTGCTTAAGATAAAATATCAAATTATTGATTGTGCATCACCTCCAGTATTAAAAAATTGTGCAAACCAATTCACAAGTTCATCATTGTCAAGAGATTGTCCAGGAAGAAAAGGAAGTCCCACCTGATTCTTCCATTTCACTAGGTATCCCTAGAAAGAATGTTTGAACATTTTGATCTGATATTACATGAATTTAAGGGCAGCAAAGCAGTTGATGTATGCCAATGTTTCAATTTATGTTGTTCACCACAAGAGGCATACCCTTTCGCCATTTCCAAGTTGTTAAATCTACCACTGCACAAAGCCGGAGGGGAAAAATTACTGAAGCTTGGTGCAAGTGTGAGGCTCTTCTCTCTCAAATTGGATTAGTCAAAAAAAATACAAATAGGGAGCCATCCTGTTTTTTGATATGAGGGTGTATTGAAAGATGTGGCAAGTGAACAAGTTTCATAAGCAGCCCTAAATAGAATTAATCCATTCGCTTCCAACAATTCTTTTGTTTTAACAAGTTGCTTAGAGTTCTGAACCAGATAAGCGTGGGAAAAGCTTTAGTCGAGAGATATACCAAGTGATTCAATCTTTTCACCTGAGAGAACCATGGATTAAGCCTGAGTATCAGACAAAGTAGGAGTGAATCAGCGAGTGGCTCATCATCTATGAAATGCAGTGGCCAAAATTTAAAAGCTCCTCAACCAAGCTCTATAAATCCAAATGAATCTTTGCCCAGTTCTAAACAGAGGGTCGCGACTATCATGCACACAAATTTGGCAGGTACCATAATTTTACTGGAAAATTTGGATTGGACAGTATTCAAGGAGTCGCCAACTGCTTGGGAGCCAGATAAAGGTAATCCATACAAAGTAACTCGCTTCTATCTTAGAGTTAAAGATTTTTTAGTGCTGCTGGGACAAGGAGTGGTCTCCTTTCCATAAAGAAGCTGCAAGTAATGGCAGAATAACTGATGGTAGCAATTGGCACCATGCAATAGCAGCTTTTGTAAGTAAAATCCAGGAGAGTTATAAGAAAAATGTAATTCCAAGATATTTGTATTGGTTAACCTAAGTTCCACTGGCACTTTATTAATTTCCAGTTATGTTTCTTTTTGTATTGTTTGGCAAAGATCAAAGATCTTATTCTTTGATTAATTGATGACTAGTCCGCTAGTCTGTGGCTAGTACTCGCTCCATATCTATTCAGAAGTAGTCAATTAAGTCCAACTTTGAGGCTTAGATAGAAGGGGATTTTGGTATCATCAGCATATAGAAGTATTGGAATATGCCTTGAGCACCATCTAAATTTTTAACATGTGAAACTAACTTTTGGCAGAAAAATCACTTGATACTGTCTTGGGAAAGCAGAAAAAAACCTGTGTTCCTTGTGTTCCCAGAATCATTTTCTCTAACTCTTGCCTTTCAGGCAATTATCACAATGACCCCGACAAGCAAATGTGATGACAAGAATTCACGGAAGGAAGATTCAATGCAACTTATTTCAAACTACTTGGCAACACAGAATTAAACTTTAAAATAGATACTGTTGACTATGGCACTTAGTGGATTCCCATTGAGGTTAAAAAGGACAAGTTGATAGGGAGCTTCTGCTTTGAAATTTTATTCTTTTCCATTTAACCTTTAGCAAGATGAAAACACACACATTTGATGATGGTTTCTCGTGGAGATTTCCTCTGCTTGCAGCTCATTTGATGGCCACTATATTGTAAAAAGTAAATGAATACAGTTTGTTTTGCCTGGCATGTGTTGTTTTTTCCTTTTTTTGTTTGTTTTGAGAAAGCTGTCTGCAAAGCTAAAACAACATGAATATGCTCATATTGCAGATTCTTGTGTTGTTTCATCATAGTTTCACAGACAGCTCCCTTAAAAGAAACAAAAGGAAAATGATAGGTGTGCAAAATCGCCAAGCAAAACAAACTATATTCATCAACTTTTTACAGTGCGATGGTCATCAGACGAGCTGCAACCAGAAGAATCCTGTGTGGAAACCTTCATCAAGTGGTGGAGGCAGGAGGCTCCTGAAGAGAGCAGAAAATGGTGGGCAAAACTGCAGTGAAAATGAAAGTAAGAGTTGGGGAGAGGAGGTGGGAGAATTGAAGTGTCTCCTGCTTGCTTTTGTTTGCAGGCAAGCAGGAGATGTCTTCAACCCATCTTCAGGAAAAAAATATCACTAGTTTAGCAATTTTTGAAAAAAACAAGTTGAGAAATAAAACAGCATGAACACTTTTTTTGGGGGGGGGGAGAGCTGGGAGAACTTCTTCCCCACACTCTCCCCCCAGCCATCCGGGCCCTGCGGGACCTAGAACAGTTCCACAGGGCCTGAAAGATGGAGTTGTTCCACTGGGCCTTTGGGGAGGTCGGCAATTGAAGATGCCATCCCCTGCGCCACATATTCCACCATGGGGGTTTGTCCATATTATGCTGACTGCCTGATGAGTTCATTGTTTATCTCATCATCTCCCCTCCCTTGCATGCCACCCCTCACAGATGGAGGTTGAAGCTGATTGTTAATTGCGTTTAACTGAAAATTTTGTTTTAGTGATCATGATTTAATGTGATGGTTTAATTGGTTGTACACTGCCCAGAGCCCTCTGGGGATGGGGCAGTATAGTAAATCTGATAAATAAATAAATAAACAAACAAACAAAACAAAACACTTTTTATAACATCCTCGAGATGTTATACTTCTGCTATGCAGAAAGACCATTGTCCTTGTAAACAAAATGCCCTGGCAGTCAGCAGAACAGAACAATACTGTGGAGTATGAAACTAAACACTCTCATTCACATCAGGGCTGTTTGAAATATCTAGGTCATTTTATGCCTCTTTATTCCTCTTGCCAAATATTTAAGGAAGCAACAGCCAGCACGAAGCCATTCGGTTGGAAGGAACAATAAATCAATCTCGAGATAACATGTACAAGAAAGTTAAATAACCCCCTGCTTTCAACATGCATAAAATTAAATTGGGACCACTGGCATTCATTATTATCAGCAAGCCACTTATTATGTAGCAGAGTAGCATGTGATGCCTCCGAACACTATAGGAATGACTGATTCATTTATATACACATACAAAATTAATGCCACACTACACACACACACAAATGTAAATATATTCAGGGAGCATAGTAATGCGGTTTTTGCACATGTTTTATAATAACCCCTAATCTCCTTTGTAGGAATCAGCAGAAGCATTAAGCTATGGTGTGGCTGCCCTTACAGAAAGACTAGAGGATGAAAGAACAAACAAATATCCACACACACAAATACATCAGGCGGAAAAAAAGTTAATTTTATGAGCAGCTAGAGATGCCCAGTGTCTGTTGCAGAGGGAACTGGGAACTCACTGAGGAAACATGAACATTGTAAATGTCAGATCTTGGTTTAATTGTACATGAAATATGGAAGAGCTTGCTCAGAGGTTTCACACAGCTGTACAAATATTTTGCGAATGGAAATTCCAACCTAGCTAATGTTCAAGCTGGCAGGATGATGTTTGATACTGGATGAGAAGAAACAAATCTAAGTTTCACATGCAAGTCTGTTAATATGTGTAAAATGATTTAGGTCTGAAATTATTTGTTCCCCATGTGTGCCTTCAAAGGCCCAAAGTATTCACAAATAAAGATTGCACTAATTGCATTGTACTATATGAAACATCAGAGGAATTAATTTAATACGTTTTATATTTGCAGGAAAATCTTATACATTCACTGTGTCTAGAGAGTACTGACACTGTCTCAAATTTTATCTCTAGTTTGCCATGTATGCCTTGTTTGAAGCTGTGTTAGCCTCAGTGGTATGTACACTTGGCAAACTAAATATTCATGCAACGTTTATAGAAGCCATTGTACTTGTAAGAGTATTCCTACCTTGTAGGGAAAGTGTATTCTGCTATAGAGCTTAGAGACATAAAAATCCTAGTAACTGAATATTTTTAGGATAGGAAATATCTCCAAAAAAATGAATAAAAACATTTATGACTCAGAGGTCAGAAAGAGACTGTACTATGACCTTGGGAAGAAAAAAAAGCATGTTATGACTGTAAAAAGCATAGTGAAGTGGGGAACATCAAAAGAGTACAGAATCAACATTTTATTTAACCTCTTGATAATTCACATTCAACCTGAAAGACCTACTCATGCTAAATAAACTAATCTTTCTGACAGTACATTTCTCTTAGCTTACTGAAGCCACCATAACTAAAAGGTAGGTAAGAATCAAATACCAAAACAATTATCTCACAAACGTTAAACATAAGTTTCTACTGAGAAATCTTAACCCCACCCCCCCCAAAAAATGATTGCTTTACTTTTTTACTAAGATTTTTTCATTTTTCATTTCTTTTTACAAAATGGAAAAAAGAACAATGAAGGGATGGGAATATAAAGATAATTCCCAGATGAATTACTGGTAACTGCTCTGAAAGAATTACACCTTTTTATATGAAAATATAATTTATTTAGTGTTTTGTGAGTAAAATCTTCTAGAATAGAACACTTAAATAACAAGTTTTATATTATTTCCTATGCATTTTAGATGTTCTTTATAAGTTTCATTCATATATTTTAATATAACCTTGAATTCATTTCAATATGCCCTCTACCAATACATATATTTAAAATATCTGCCCGTCCTACCCTTGCTTTCTTTCATTTCCTTTATTTTTCCATCAGTCTTCTATGTTTATCACTCTAACCATGTGTCAAAGACCAGGAGTGGGGGGGGGGGGTTCACGCCTGCCTTATAAATCCTGGGTTCTTTTTTCAGATAGTCAAAAACTGCTGAGTTTTTCAAAGATTTTATTGAAATATTGAAAATAAGAAAATGTTCTAATACATAGATTTCTCAGCTATCACATCGTTCCAAGCATGTTTTGTTTCAGACCTGGGCCTGGAGCTGCTTTCCCATGCCTGGCCTAGATCAGAATATCCTTTGCTCTTTCCCCTTGGTTCTCAGGTAAACTCTGTTTCCTGCCCCCCCCTTCCCTGTAAATCAACCTCTCTGATCTACAACTGGCCACTTGCTTCCTTTGTGTAATTTATTCAAAGCCTTTAGGCTTCCTACATCCAGTCAATGACATAAGTATAGATATTTTATGGGGTGGGTCTGAGGGCTGGAACTCAGGGTGTGGGGGCATGCCCCCCAGCCCTGGGGGCATGGCCATGCCTCCCCAAGTCCCACCCTCTGGCCTCAGTGCTTATAAAAGCAGCTCTCCAAGGCTGGGGAAGGCAGTCTCTTCTGCCCTGCCGTCTGGGGAGGCCAGAAGAGACTGCCGTCCCAGCCTTGGAGAGTTGATTTTATGAGCACTTTGGTCGAGAGGTGGGGCTTGGGGAGACATGGTCATGCCCCCAAGGGCAGGTGGGGTGTGGCCTCACCTCCTGAGCCCTGCCCACAACCTCAGTGTTTATAAAAGCAGCTATCTGAGGCCAGGGATGGCAGTTTCTTCTGGCCTCCTCAGAGAACAGGGCAGAAGGAACTGCCAATTGCCAGCTGGGAGCCCATCCGGTGGTGGTGCGGTGGGGTGGTGGGAGGGGCAGTGGGGGTGGAGCCTCATCTCCAGGCAGGGGCTGGTGGGAGTGGAGCCCCACCCAGCTTCCAGTCGGCAGAGGGGTGCGCCCAGAGACAATTTGCTTCGGACATGTAATGGGGGGTTGAACCCATGAACCCACCCCTTACCTACGTCCTTGCATCCAGAGATCAAAAGTCCTTGTCAGGCTAGTGTAAATCTGCCTGATACTGTAATCGGAACAACCTCTTCACACCATGGTAAATTTTTCCCCTTGCCTTTCATTTTTGCACCTTATGTTATATGGGTCTGCATCTATGAATTTCTGTATGTGCTATGAAATCTGTTCTGGTGTTCTTACTAAATTAATCCCAATGCTGCTGGAACATAAATGCTCATGAGGTTATCATTCAGACTGTTTACTGCTGAATTCATGGAACTAAAAAAAAATCTTTATTCTGTATTTCAAAACTTCTGTGTTTCTGGGTGAGTTTTTGTGGGGGGGCAGGGGGGAGTTGGGGCCCCTCATGACAACCTCACAATGGATTAGCTGCCAAATTGGAGGCTGCATTTCATGTACCCTTTTCCTCCTTTTCCTTGACTTTGAAACACTTTCTGTAACACAAAATAAAGAAACATTTACATTTAAATGGTCTGAATAACTTACTTCCAAGTAGGCAGAGACATTGAGGAAAAGCAAAAACAGAGAAAGCAAACAATGGCTTCAACAGACCACCTCACTGGGACAGATCACAGAAAAGCAAGTGGAAAAGTAAGACCAGTGGGTCAATTCCCAGAAAAATAAGACACAATAAAATTAGCTTTAAAATGTACAAAGAATGAAAAGCAAAACAGTAGCTTCCTGATTCATGTAAGTATATGTGTTGTTTTGAATAATAGTTTGACAGCCCAATCCAGAGCCTATGGGACTGCTATGGCACCACTCTGCCAACTCCAGAGGGCTTTTTGGCTGTGGAGGCAGGGAAAGAAAAATAATCCCCTCACCAAAAGGGTGGCATAAATTCAAGGACCAGGAAGCTCTCAAACTCTGGATGGAAGCCATTTAAGATTGGCTCTACCTCCTGGACCCACCCCCAGAATGGTCCCAGCCCTGATGGTGCAGTGTCCTGCAATAACAGGGCTAGGACATGGTAGCCAATTCTAGGGATGGGCACTGAGCAGCTGTGGTCTGTATTGTAGTATAACTCAATGCCGGACAACATCTACTTATTTTAATTGTGGAAGATCACTGCTGCTAGTGTTTTAATGTTTAATTTATTTATTGTTTTAATTGAAACTATTTGCTGTATTCAAATGTTGATTGTTTTGTAAACCGCCCTGAGCCCTTCGGGGGTAGGGCGGTCTATTAAATGTAAATCATCATCATCATCATCATCATCATCATCATCATCATCATCATCATCATCATCATCATCATCATCATCATCATCATCATGAGGACCCTCCCCAAACCACACCCTTCCAAGGACACACCTCCAAATCACCAGGAATTTCACAACTCATTGACAACTTGAGAAAGCCTCAACCTCCTTCTATATCTCAGGGCCATGGTGGCGAACCTTTGGCACTCCAGATGTTATGGACTACAATTCCCATCAGCCCCTTCCAGCATGGCCAATTGGCCATGCTGGTAGGGGCTGATGGGAATTGTAGTCCATAACATCTGGAGTGCCAAAGGTTCGCCACCACTGCCTCAGGGTATGGAGAGGTTGTTCAGTGGAAAGGAGGCTGTTCAGCAGTAAGGGTTGGGCATTATTCCATGAGGATTCTGTAAGGATCTGACATGCACTAAAGTCTATCCTCTTCTCTTGTGGGAAGTTGAAAACAATAAGTGAAAAGAAATCACATAAACACCCATTTCCCATTTACAACCAACTGAAATATGGACATTCCACTCAGGAGTCAGAACTAGGGGAGATGGAGTATTGCTAAACCTGCAACATCACTTCCAGTTGCTTACTACGATACTCCAGAAGCTTCCATAATCTCTACAGTAAAGACCACAGCAGTTTTATAAAGTTTCTAAAGTACTGTAGATATTGATCACTTTGATATATTAATTTAATTGATAACCTGCCTTATTCTCCAATGGGAACCCAAAGTAACTTGCTTCATTCTTTTCCCCATCAACTCTGTGAGGTAATTTACTCTGAGAATGTGTGACTGGCCCAAGGTTCCCCATGAATATTTTTACACCTAATTATTGTGTTTATGTATTTTGCATCTTAAATCTTTTAGGCTAAATGTTTCTTTGGGCTATTGATGGATTATGACTATGTATGCATATTTGGCCTTTGGCTAATAAACATTTATTGACTGATTGATGCATCTACTTATTTTATGCCAAATATTTATTCTTTTAAATTTTTCATCAGTCAGATCACTAATGTAATTCACGATTGCCTGAGAAAGCATGTCAACATATCGAAAATACACTTATAACAGTATAACTAACTACATTCAATTTCTAATGTGGTAAGCAGCAGACACACAGTTAATATCTTTTCAGCTCTGTCTGCATAAAACATGTCTGACCAGCTAAGATTGCAAAAGAAGCATATTTTGAGCTTTATTTTTTCCTACATTAATAATATTCACAGACTGCAAACTTTCAATTTGGCAGTAATCCTGAGAAATTGAAAATTTTGACTCCAACACATTTCATCTCCTGGAGTCATAAATAATTTTCTTCTTTCACTCTCTCAAAATGTTTCCAGATTGGCCTTTTCTTGATTCAGAACCTATCTACTGAAGATTTTTTTTTTTAAAAAAAATGAAAACAAGATGTTCTTTTTCATTTATAAGATAAGGCAATAAGAGAATAGTACAGTGACTGTTAAATGTACAGACTTTACCCAGCACTCCTAATGATATCAATATACAAGCAAGTACATTTTTATACCGTTCAACCAAACATAAAAGAATGAAGAAGCAACTGGACATTCACAAACAATAAAATGTGTTCTTGTTCCTGAATCTCTGATTATACATCATGCCACAATAGAAATAAAAGTCAGTATAAAACTGATTCTGAAGATACTAATGCAAGAAGATGACTAGTACAGAGTTCATTAGACAAGTACTCTGACTGACAACTGTTTTCAGGGAATGATCATTTCCAGCATTTCAGGCAAGGATCATTCCCTGAATTTCTAACAGATTTTTTAGCTGAGTTCTCAGGAACTGAAGCACATGCTTTACAATTGAATTATAGTCTCACCCAAGTTCCAGTCTTGTTCCAGAAAATCTGTGGTTCTAGACCTTGGCAATGATTGAACTCAGCATTTTCTACATATGAAGCTATTCTCTACAGCTGTGCCTTTATTTTTTATTTTTACAGCATTTTATTTTTTTTATTTTACAAAAAATACATCTTGCCTTTGTGCCCTCACAAGGTCCAGCAACGTGGCTAATTAAAACATATACAATGTATATGTTTATGTTTAAACCATTTAAATGTATATGATTAAACCATTTAAACCAACCAATAATATTTAAAAATCACACAGCATGAAAGCAACAACTAAAAGCATCGACCATTTAGTCTTCCCAAGACTTGGAACTCACATTTGTGTAGCACATGTTTGTTTTTTTTATCATTACTTGGTATTAAAACTGTTGAAAATTCTAATCAATACGAAGTCCCTCACTTCCAGATTCTCTCTTCAAATATAGAAGTTGGGTTGTTCAAACTAGAGGTAGCGGGGGTCAGGGATGGATTTGCAGGCCCACCACCTCCACAGGGTTTCCAGGCAGTGAGGGGAAGAAGAACAAAACAGAGAATTCCCAGCCACCTGATAGATCTCCATAGCACTAAACAGAGTTATGCCACTCAAGTCCAAGGTGTGCACTGGGAGTGCTCCCACCTCCAAATCCCAGTGGAAGCCAACTAAAGTTGGTTTCATCCCTAGGAACCTCCCTAGCCTGCCTCCACAATACCAGTAACCAGACTTAGGCTGGCGTGGCTCAACTGGGCACATGCACAGCTGGGTTGGGCCTCCCACTTTCCCCTCCCCACTGGTGTAAGTGCCACTTATGCAGATTATGTGAGCAAACACAATAGCACAGGCCTCCTTTGGCTCTAAGGCCCCTTCCACACACACAAAATAATGTGTTTTCAAACCATTTTCACAACAGTTTGCAAGTGGATTTTGCCATTCCGCAGAGCTTCAAAAAGCACTGAAAGCAGTTTGAAAGTGCATTATTCTGCATGTGCGGAATGAGCCTAAGAGCCAATTTACCCCTCCCCCCAATAATAGGACTGGGTTGTAAGCCTACCATCTCAAAATCTAAGTGGCCAGCTTAGAAAACTGGCTGATTACTTGATTTTCAGCTTGCCTTAAAGCATGTTATAACTTGTGTAACCAGCATAACATTCTCAGAGGGGAAAAATCTACTCCTGTTCCTTTGATCTTGAGAATGTGATATATGCAGACTGTCACAACCATTAGTGTTGATTGTTTCATATACAGCACAGTCAGTATAGATAGGCTCTGAAAGCTACCAAGTGGCAAGAAGGTTTACAGTAGATTTGAGGGAAAAGGGAAAGCTCAGGAAGCATTCAACAATGGGCAGAGCGAGGGGAAAGTGTGCCTGGGGCATGCAGCAGCACCCACCCCGCCCCGCCCCACCCCTCCACACCCCCTCTACGGCCACGGCCCCACCGCAGCGCATGCCCAGGGCGTTGCACCCCCCTTATCCCATTGGCACTACACCACTGCATCCAGCAGCATCAACCCATCATCAGAACACACATGAAAACATGCTAACATCATTATTAATAAAAAGTAACCACTTTGGTTCTAAAATGTCAGCTGTCATCCATGGCATAATGATGGACACTTCATTATCTAAAAAACAAAATTCCTCCCATTGGAAACTACAGAATATCAAGAAGATAGCCAGCATTTCTAAAGGTGATAAAGTAACTCAATAAAAAAATTTACTTGATAAACCATGTTTCTCAGAGTTCACAGAAAATTGGAATACATATTAGAGTGCATGAATTTCAGCAATCTTTTCTTGATATTCTCTGCTTTTTAACATGCATGAAATATATATGTAAGTAGAGCTTTCACAGATGGTGATAATGTTCATAGCCAACCTAAATGCTAGCAGAGCAGGAATAGAGGTAGGGACAGAGGCGTAGCTGGGCCAGAGTGCATCTATGGCACCCTGACCCCCACCCCCTATAACCCTACACACACTTACCTTTGTTCAGCCTAGAAAAGTGGCCTGTTCCCTTCAGGATGAAACTGGCCTGGTGGGAACTATACTTCCCAGGAGACCTTGAGGCTTGCAAGCCTCAAGGTCTCCTGGGAAGTATAGTTCCCACCAGGCTGTTTTCAGCCTGAAGGGAACAGGCCGCTTCTTCAGCCTGCACTGTTTCAATAAGGTAAGTGTGGGGGCAAGGGGGGCAGGGGAGTGGGGGGTGGACTATATGCAGGGGAGTGGGGGGTGGACTCCACCCCCCAGGCATGCACCCAGTGCAACATGCACCCCCCAGGCTCCTGGTAGCTCTGCCAACTTCCATTTTCAAAATTTCAAGTTTCAAAATGTCATATTTCTGTCATTCACAGGTGGCAGAGAAAGCCAAGTGTGGTAATGTATGAACTGGCTTTCAAATAAATGTATATATTTAACCATTACCTTTCATCTGTATTTCATACCCATTATTCCTCCCACCTGTTGTCAACAGGAACAGGTCCCTCCCCTCCTCTAAGTGACAACCTTTCAAATACTTAATGAGAGCAGTCATATTCATTCAGCCTCCTGTTCTCAAGTCCCTCACGCTTTCCTCATAGGGCTTAATCTACAGGTCCCTAATCACCCTTGTATTCTCTTCTGCATCTACTCCATTTTCTCCACACCCTTTATGAAGTGAGGCCTTCAGAACTGTACACAGTACTCCAGGTGCAGCCTGACCAATGAGGTGCATAGTGGGACTATGACATCTGATGATTAAAATGTTAGGCCTCTGTTAATACACCCTAAGACTACATTAGCCTTTTTTGCAGCCGCATCACACTGACTGCACATTTTTAGTTTGCAGTACCCCATGATCTTGTTCACATGCACTGCTATCCGCATGTGTATTCACCCCATCCTGTATGCATGCTTTTCATTTTTGTTACCCAGATGAAGAACTCTGTACTTATCCTTGTTGAATTGGGTCTCATTCATATTGATTTATATTTTTATGCTGCATCTTCAGAAGCCTGCTCAAGGTGACTTACAAAATAAAAAAATAAAGTCGAATACAATAACTAAAACCCATAATTAAAAACTCAACTTAGCATAAAAGCAGAGTGTTAAAAAAGACTACTGATAGCGTAAAAGTTCCAGACTAAGCTAGTTTTACAAGAGTAACTCCTCAACCGCTCTCATTTCACATAATAATGAGATATATGTGGTGGTGCCAGCAGATGAAGAGGGAGTGCATGTGCTTCAGGATTTAGAAGAAAACAGGAAGCATGAGTCTTTTGCATTTAATTTTTTCTCACATAAAAGCTGCTGTAATGATTGACTAGGTAAACATTTTATTTACATCCCAAATGCGATCTTGCTATCAAATATGCATTTTGACCTCATAATAAGAGTTCCCTAAGTTGTTACAGTTGTGGGGTAACAGAACCTCATATAACAGAACCTCACTACAGTCTAAATCAGCAGATTAAACTACTTTAGTTCAAATTAAGCTGACAAGTCTCTGGGATAAAAAATGAAAATTAACATTACATACTTGGCAATAGATGTGTACAGTATGAATATATATCGTTCATTTTTCAAATGTGTTGCTTAGCTTTAAAATGTGAAAAAAACAAAACAAATAATGTGTATATAAATATATGAGAGCCATTGCCTATACATATGATGCCATTATAAACAATCCTAGAGAGCATCACATCTCAAAAACTACTTAATCACTATAATTGCAGCACAATTCAGTTCAATTCCTTTGTAGTATACAATTCTTTTTCATAAATAAAATAAAATAAATGCACATTTATGGAGTAAAGAAATCATGTTGACTATATTCTGTTTTCCTTTCCACGCCATATTTTGTAATATTCTAGTGGATGTTCCAAGATACAGATATATATCCCATTACAAACAATGGAACCTGCTGTACAATCCTGTTTCTTTTTTTTACAGTACCCTAAAATCTATTTCATCTTTTTTTTCCAATCAGAAACCATGTGTCATCTACAGAAAACAATTTGGTAGTGTAAAAAAAGCATAATGCGACATATGGCATAGCAAATGGAAATGTGTATAACTCTCAATAGCTTGATGTCTTAAGATGCCAAGAAAATTCTGCCTCAGAAGTTACATGGTTTTTGTGTATATAGCATTATTACCTTTGTAATGATATCTCCTGTGAGTTAAATTGCTGGCAATCTAAAGCATTTCAATTAATGTGAAGACTGAGAAGTATACTCTTTTGCCTGACTTTCTCTGCACCAGTGAAAAGGGAATGGAATAGAGGGCATTTTTAAAGAGCAGAAATGGGTAGAAAGGAGACACTGGTTTTTGTGCTGAGCTGAAACAGGTGCATATAGTCACAGCCCTTGATACTGCTTTTGGGGGCACTCCTTTGTGTGAGAGTCTTCTTAATGCGAGGGGGGGATCATACTTAAGCACGGCAACCAGTCTTCTTGCAACCCAATCTCATCACATAGGTAAGCAATGCCTTTAAAAAATAATAATAATCAAATTCTTCAGAGAAGCAGCACATTCTTGCTGCCAAGACAATTATAAATAACATGTTGCAGTCATTATAAAGGAATCCATTTTCCTTTTTCCTGTTCACATGTGTGCCCTTCACCCATTCAGGCACCTTTGCATGGAGACACTTCTCTTTTTTAAAAAAAATCCTGCAACACATGCATAACTGCACAGGCATGCAGAAATGAACTCCTGCAGCCATCCCCAAAATACGATCGTCTGCACCTGAGTAGCTGCACATGGGCAGCATACAAAAGAAAAAGGGAACTCCCTACAACAGTGGGGCAATAATGAATTTGTTGCTGCAGATTGGTCATACTTGCTGCCATGGGGAGAAAACATGCTTGGGGGACTTTGCACCCTTTGGGCACTCAGAGAATTTCCCCACAACCTGTTGGGTGACTTGCACAGAATGGCAGGTGGGCAGATTCTCCCTAACAGTGAACGGTGTGGACAGGAGGGAAATAAAGCATCTCCTGCCTGTTGTGTTCATGTGGGAGTGCCTCCAACCTCGGATTATGTAGAAGGATTGATGGTTTAGCAATCTTTGAAAATCCTGAGTTGAGGGGAATAAAATGGGCCAAACTCATTTTGGGAATGGAACCTGTGCAAATCCCCCCCCGCCCCCCCGCCAATGGTTTATATCACATCCTATACCTGTTATATTTGGCCTGTGCAGAATCCACCAATTATTCTGATTCTTCCTTAACCCAATGTGAAACACTTCACTTTGTAACAGAAAGAATCTGGATGGAAAATGGACATTCAGTTGTATAGTACATCTGATTGAAAATCTATTGAGTGCAACATCATGTAAAATTATGAAGTCTACTGCTGGATGCACATCTACCCACAATTGACCTTTAAAGACCAATGCATTTTCCACACAACAAGAACTAAATTGAGCCTAAAGTCTTATACATTGCACTGGAGGCAATGAAACATCCAGCAGGGATGTTGGCTCAGTTGCTTGGGCAGTAACAGTATATTCCCATTCAAACTGCTAAAGGGAGAATTTCTCATTTGCTCTCAGTGTCATTGTAGCCCTGTTCACAAGAAATAGTGAATACACACAACACAGTTTAAGTATACAGTTGATTATTCTTTGTACATGCATTGATTAATTCTGATGTTCAGTCAATGTATGCACAGCTGAACATGGGATACAAACCTAACATTTATCCAGGTACTGGTCCCCATTTTCATTCATAAAGTGAACACGCATTGGCTCTACCTTACAAACAAATGTATTAATATATAAGCCCATGCATGAACCCCAAAAGTCAAGTTTCCAGAGAACAAAGTGGATATCCTGCCCAAATTGCAACTGCCATACTAAATACATTTTTCTTTAACTGTAACACAAAACACATTCAGTAAAAATAAACTGAGAACACAGAGAAGAAAAACTAAATGAAAATACAGTCAGGTTTTTGAAATGATGGCCAGACTCGTTATGCAACTTTTGGTAATTCTTCTTAAATAATACACTTACCCTAATCTGTGAACTCTGTTTAATTACAACACTTCCAAAGCCATTGGGGTCAAATAGTTTATGCTATCAATTTATAATCAATCATTATGTTTTCTTTCTATGTAACTTTCAAAAGTCCTTTGGAAACTTGCCAGAACTTAAGTGCAACTAACAGAGTCTGTTCTTGTAGTATAAGTTCAGTCCAGGCAGCTATTTCCAATTATTACTTCCAAGGAACAATTAATTCAAGAAGTCAATACAATTTTCTTAGACTTAAGGATTACTTAGGGTCTTTTCATTAGGTCAGAATTCCTGTCTCAAAAGTATATTTCCAAAGGGCATAGCTCTTTATTAAAGGTATTTTGACAGTGTCTAGAGGAGTAATTACCAAACTGTTGGTGGAGGACACTAATGTATTGAATACAGCTGTTGCTATAGCATAGATGAAAGCACCTGTATGCCACAGTAGCCATTCCCAGAAGAGACTGCTTTTTGTACCCCTGCTAGTTTTGCAACTCTCTCGCCATGACTCCTGTGTATCAGTCTCAGTAGGAACTCAGTAATTCTGCAGGCTTTCTGCATTGTGTGACTCAATCATTCTAGCATGGTCTAGTGGTTAGGAGCAGGTGGATTCCAATCTGGATAATTGAGTTTGATTCCCCACTCTTCCACATGAGCCATGGAGTCTTATCTGGTAAACCATATTTGTTTCCCCACTCCTATATTCCTACTGGCTAACCTTGTGTTAGTCACAGTCCTCAGCCCTACCTACCTCACAAGGTGTCTGTTGTGGGAAGAGAAGAGAAAGGAATTTGTAAGCCCCTTTGAGTCTCCTTACAGGAGAAAAAGGGATGGTATAAAACCAAACTCTTCTTCTTCTATTATTTTTGATTGATGTTTACTGAATTACATACGGTACATTTACAGGAGGCTGTTGCATCTCTGACCAAGCCAATGTTCTAATCATGAAGATTCCAAACATAATTTGCACATGGAGTCAAAGAAAGCATAATCCACTGGAATTGGTAGTTATTTTTACCCTCACTAAAAGTAATTCTTTTGGAAGTTAAGAATGAAGTATATTTCCAGTTTTAACTTCAAAAAGATGTACCTAACAAAACTGTGTAAAAATGTCAATGTAGAACCATTACCTTTTGCAGTAAAAATCAGGAATGAATCATGCTATAGTTTTTTCCAGGCCCCACAAACAGCACTGCAGGCTTATTATTACCAGGAATGCAGGCCAGCCGAGGGGGGCGGGGAGCTGTGGGCTGCACAACCTCAAAGTAGTACAATTTACAAAATAGCCATTCCTGATGGAGGGGTATAAGAAGGAGTTAATTATGAGAAATGGGGAAAATGCAACAACAAAAACATTTCCAAGAGAAATCTTCTTCATTCTTGTGTGGCCAACTAACCAGCAAAAGTGAGGCACTGCTGCTGCTACAAGAATGAGGTTCAGCTGTCTGACAGGAAGATTTAAAGTCAGTGTTTGGGGAAATGATGGGGGAGGAGTAGAACCAAAGAGAGAGGCCAAGGAGGCTGACACATACAGTGGAGCAAGGGAAGCTCCAGAGACTGCAAAAGATGCTGAGACGTTGAGAGTCACAGAGGCCAGCCAAGGGAGGGGGCAAGAGGCTGTGAGAAACTTGAGATGGACTCAATTCTAGTCTGAGAAGACACTGCCAGAAGAAGAGAAATTGAAACAAAAGAGGTGCATTCCAGCAGCAATCAAACTTTGGCCTGAAGAATGAGAGTAGAGGATGGGAGGCTGTCTAAAGGAACTTAAAAACAGCAGGGTTAGGGGTATGAAGACAGAGAAACAACAGCAGGATTCAAGACTTAAACGAAAACAGTGTATTGGATTAAGACAACTTTATAGGGTGGCACAAAAACTCAAAATCCCACCACCTGAATGACCCATTGCTGCCAATGGCTCACACCACACTACTGTCCAGAGGCAAGTATTCCGAGGCTGCAACGCTGGCTTCACTTTCAGGAATACCCCAGTCTGCTCCACCCTATACCAAATAAGGGGTCAAACATGTCAGCACAGCCCTCCACTGCTCCCTATGAGCATTCACCTTCCCCCCACCCCCACTAGATTGGGTTGCCTAACTCCAAAAAATACTGGTGTGTGCATCATTTGAGCATTTTGAATTTGCACATGCACAAAATTCTGAAAAGCCATTGTTCTCTATACAATTTTTGCTTATTTTCCTTTTTAAAAAATATTTTTCACTACATTTCAATTGCACAAATTCTTTTTAAAATAATGTTTTTACTAAGTGAACTTGTCTATAATGTGTCTGCATTCAATAATTACAAAAAAAGAACTAAACAGAGAGCTAAGAAAAAACAGGATCCCACAAATGAATGGACAAAAGGTGCAAAAGTGAATTCACCGCTTTTTATATGCTAGACAGCACATATGTCTACACAACCCCTAGATTTCAAATGAAAGGCCCTTGGATGCACTGCAGATAAATTAGACCTGTCAACATCTACAAAAGGGGCAAAGAAAAGAAGTTTCAGCATACAAGCAAATGACATTCTGTCAATATGTCCATTTGTAATTGAAAAGGATGACACAAATCTGTGATGTGATGTGATTAAAAATGAATCTATTTAAATACAATAGTACATAGAAACAGAGTTCTCAGACTTTAAAAAAGGCTACTCTTAATTAATTGTACTCTAGTGAATAAATAACTGGATCTGTTTGTCATTATGTGCCTGTTCTCTCTCTCCCCCCCCCCCCCGTTCTGCTGCCCATGACCAATTGAAGCAGAATAATGCCCAACTGGGAAGTTTTCCTTCTCTAGGTAAGCAAATCTATGCCACCTGACAGAGTACCAGTTTCCTTTGAGCCAACCTTCAATTTAATTATAAAAGGGAAAAAAGGATGCTGAGAAGACTGATGTGTCAGTAACTATCAAGATCATTAAACCCAGTCCCTAAGAAAAAATGTTGAGTCATTCACAAAAACCTGAATTTGAAAGGCTCCTGGCCTGTTATCAAATTAATTTTGAATCACTGCCCAGAGCCACTCTGTTTATCAATTACACCAGTTTGCTCACATAAAAATTATTGCTGCAAAAAATGTTTGCACCTCTGGTGAAGGGTAAAAAAGAGTATTTCCAAAATTGTATTGTGTGATCCAACAGCTATTTCTCAAAACGGGCCCTGCTTTTATCACAGGCTTGAATCAGTTCATTAGATTGTTCAGCTGCCAAGGAACAATATTGTTGACCTCCTGATTGGTCCACGTGGGCTTGCTGGAACTGAACGATTTAACACTGTCCTTGGCTTTCAGTGCATTCCCCAAATAACTACAATTGATGTGCTTATTATTGGGAACTAGAACAGCTCCTGATTTGGATCTCTACTGCATCACACCAACAACATCTGTTCACTAAAATTGTTGTTACACTTGGCTTCTGTTGACTTGAAGAGAGAAATGCAAAAATGAGACCTTTCCTTCAGTAATGTGGAATGTCAAATTCCTCCATTAACCTCAATGGTTTTAAATGTACTACATGAATAACATTTTTTGGGGGGGGAGGGGGTGTAAGAATTATTTTAGCTCAGAACAAAGAAAAATGGTAGTGTCAGTTATGAAGACTACTTTAGTCTATTTGTATTTGACCATCCTTCAGCACTTTATATACTGTTTTTTAAACTTTTATACAAATGGAAACAAGCTGGGCAGAAAAAAGTTTGTGATACCAGCTTGGAGACAAGACTTGAAACTGACGTTTATGCAGAGAAAATATCCTGATTCAACACTTGAGGTAGCACCTGCAGCTAATGAAAATGAATGTAATCATGTTCCCTTCTCAAATATGCAAGTATGAAAGATTTAAAAAAATTAAACTGTGAGACAGCATGTTTTAAAATGCACTACCACATCACAGACATTTTTTTCAAAACATAATACTTCATTTAATCTTCAAAAACATTATGGAAAGGAGCTTCAAGATTACCAAACGACTCACTAAAAGAATACAGAACACTGACTCATGGGTTTGAATACCTTTTAAAATATAGGGATGATATAGGGTTGGATCTTGCATTCCATAAATGCAAGTATCGCAGGAACATCCTTGCCTTCCCCTCCCCCACTGAAGCCCTTTTCAACCTCAGAAAAGTTTGTTATCAGGACAAGCAACTTGACTATACTAATAGCTACTTGGGATGAGTCGCTGAAGTAGGGAAGGGAGCAAAATTATGCTGTTTCTCTCTCTCTCATAAGTGAGGCTGCACTGCTGCAGGGGTTATTTTGCTCCCTTTCTCAACTTAGAAAAGTATCAATACACATTGATCTTGACCCTATGAATAACTTCTCCAAAGGCTGGTAAAGGCTATGTGGGTGAGGGGAGAGTGGGGAAAATCCCAGCCCACCAGCACCTTTCACTGGCTGTTTGAAAGATCCAAGTCACAGTTATAGTGATAATAGTAAGCACAAAATATGGCTATTTCTAGAACCCAAGCCCATCTGAGAAAGAGTAGCATGGAGTGGAAGAGAGGGGCTTTTGCTCAGTGGTTGAACATATGTTTGGCATGCCACAGAAGGTCCCAGGTTAATTACTTGTATCTCCAGTTTAAAATATAGTGTAGTAGGTAATGTGAAAGACATTTGCTTGAGACCCTGGAGAGACACTGTCAGTCTGAGTACACCGAACTGACCTTTATGGACCAATGGACTGATTCAATATAAGGCCATGTTATATGTTCAATATATGTCCATGTGTTCTTTGTCTTCTTCAAGGAACTGACAGTAGCAGTGTTAACAAAGGCTTCTTTGCCAATGCTTTTATTCATTTCACATGTATTTATATACATGTAACAAAGCTCATAGTTCAGTAATGAATAATATTCTCCCCCACTGCTGAATAATTACAGTCTCTGTACTAACTGCAGCTGCCTGAGGAGGAGCCTGTGCAGAAATTGGCCGTTCCTCATGGGAGGGTTGTGACTACTAGTGGCCACAACTACACTGTTAACTGTTGCATGGTATACAGGTGTCTGGGAAGAGAAGCAGACATCTGAGAACAGGAGAAGGAGGAGGGAGCTGGTGGCATGGGGCCAAGGGTGGAGGAAAGTCAGGAGGGGTTGCCACCCTCAGGGGTTGTCAATAACTGGAGGCTCCCTTGCCGTCTTCAGGCCCATGTTTTGCCCAGTTTTCCCTGCTCTCCGAAGCCGCTGTTGACAGGGCCTTGGCTGCTGTTAGACCTACTACTTGTCCTCTGGATCCGCAAGTGTGGCCCCTCCTGGGCTCTGTTAAGCTCTTGCGGGGAGGAGTTACGACTTCCCACCTGTTGAAGAGATCATCCAAATGACTCCCTTGAGCAAGGAGTGCTTTCCCGGTGGTCAGTTGTAGGAGGCAAGTGGTCCCCATTCCACTCTTAAAAGACTCATCAACTTAGATCCTGAGCGATTCTGGCCAATTACTGCCCATCGTATCGAATCTTCTGCGTTTTCTGGGGAAGGTAAATGGTGAGAGAGTGGTGTTGGAGCAGCTTCAGGGTTTCCTGGACTTGGCGCATCGGCGTTCGATCCCTTCCAGATCCGGCTTCCGTGCTGGGCGCCGATGGGACGGAGACCCGTTCGTCGCCCTTGCGTCACAGAATATCGGCTCCGTGATGCAGCTCTTGACCAGGAGGCGGATGCCGCGCTAAGTTGGTGGGCTTGCTAGATCTAACCTCAGCGGTTTGATGCATGGTCAAATTCACGATCTTTTTGACTCCACGCCTGTACAGCCACTTCGCAGGGTAGGGCCGCATCTGTCGCTTCAATGGATTGCCTCGTTCCTCCCGGGGATCGGAGTCAGCAAGTGTGGTGTGGGGACCAAACCTCGGCAGAATTGCCCGCTACTTCATTGTGGGGTGCCTCCTAGGGAGCTACTCGTCCCTCGGCTTGTTATTCTAATTATCTACATGCGATTCCCCTTGCTCAGCTGAGTGCGGAGCTTTACAGAAGCTGATCTCTTGTCATCCAGTACGCTGATGATACTCAGCCTCTTAATTCTGTTGATGGAGGGGGGAGTCGGTCCTTCGCCCCTGCAGCTCTCCAGCACTGTTTGGAGGCGGTTGCTGGTTGGTTGCAACAGAGGCAGAGATTAAAACTTGAAATCCATCGAAGACGGAGATCCCTCCTGGCTTGGTGGTAGGGAGGGTTACGAATTTCCAGCCGCCGGTGTGGGAGGCGGCCTTATTGGCACCGGCCCCCTCGTTCCGCAGCCCTGAGGGTCCACCTGGATTCGTCTGCTTTCGATGGGGACTCCAGGTGGGCTCCATATAACCCGGGTTGCATTTTTTCATCTTCGGCAGGCCAGGGCGGCTGGTTCCCTTCCTCTCCTCTACACAGGACCTGGCCACTTAGTGATCCAATGCAACGGTCACCTCCAGGGCTGGATCTATTGCCAGGTTAAGCCTTCGGCTTGCTCGCACGCGGGCCTGCCGCTTCGCGGTTGATCCAGAGGTTACAGCAGCCCGGGTTGCTCACCGCGGGCGCCTTCCGTGATTGCAGCATTCAACCAATACTGCGCCGCCTGCATCATGGCTCCCGGTTGAATCTCGGATCATCTTCAAGGTATGGGTACTTACCTTTAAGGCCTTACTGGCGGCCTGGGACTCCTGGCATACGCTTCGACTGGGACCGCATTACCCCATATAGCGTCCCTATCACTTCAGGCCTCTAAGTGTCCGAAAGCTGGAGGCCAATTTGCTGGTAGTCCCTGGCCCTCAATGATGCGGCTGGCCTCCCCACTGAGCCAGGACTTTTACAGCCCTGAGCCCCTGCCTGGTGGGAACACTCTTCCTCCAGCTGTGTCCGGGTCTCCGGGCCCGGGATCTTGGTGAGTTCCGTGAGGGCCTGCAAGACAGGAGCTTGTTCCACTGGGCCTTTGGAGTGTCCAGCAGTCACTGATATAAGTGCCCCCGCACTTATACCTCCTACATTTTGGGCCTACTACTAATCTATGGGCCCACTCTTTTTCTCCCCTTCTGGGAGAGTTTAACAGGGATTGTTGCGGGCATTGCTGTTATTAGTCATTCTTAATTGCTGCATTTTAACTTAAATTATTTACAGTCTATTATGTAACTGTTATTTTATGTTGTTCACCGCCCAGAGCCCTTCGGGGGTTGGGCGGTCTATAAGACTGAGAAATAAATAAATAAATAAATAAATAAATAAATAACCCTTCTATGTCAATATAGGCATCTGGGAAGAGAAGGTTGAAGAGGGAGCTGGTGATGCAGGGCCCAAGTGAGAGGAAAGGCAAGAGGTGTTGGCCTCAGTGGGTGCCATTAACCAGCCAACAGTTTTCTAGAGTTGACTGTATTTGTTCATACAATATGGTTTACTGCTAGTACATTATATTTCTAAACAAATTTCTAAACAAATTGAAAGCATGGTGAAAGAGGCTGAGAAGGAGAAAACAGGTAATGTCACTGACACAGCAAGGAATAATACTAAATATTATTGAACTTAAAACCTTAATCTGCTGCTTTGCAACACATATAGATATGAATTCAGTAACATGAGGAACACTATGGCATGAATCCTAAGAAGAATAAGTACATTCCCCCTCTTTTCCCCCTATACTGTGCTCTTGCAGGTCAGTAGATGCAAGGTGGAGCAATGGCATATGGGGCATGACCAGCTCCCAACACCTCCCCCTAGCCAGCTCCCCATGCCCTGCAGTGCCTTCCTTATGGGAGCCAGCAGGGAGGCTGGGGTATGGGGGTATGGCTCAGGGTGTGTGGCTCAGGGGTGGCTTGGATGGGCACCATTGCAGCAGGCTGGCTCCTGGCCTCCTGCCATTTGCAGTGCCCACCTGGGCCTCTCGCTGCTGAGCCCCACCCTCCAGCCTCCCTGCAGGGCCTGGTGAGGGCAGGAACTGGCCTGCAGGGAGGCCTGGAGGGCAGGGCTCAGTGGCAGGTGGCTTGAGAAGATGGCTTGGTGGGTAGCAGCCAGCCTTCTCCCACAGCGAACAGATTGGCCAGCAAGTGGCGCCCTGGCCAAGGGGGAGCCACCTGGTGCTGGCCGGGTCACCACACCATGGGAGAGGCTGGGAATGGGGACCTAGCTGGCACCCAGTGCCCCCCATAACAAAATGGCATTTTTACATGGATACCCCATGTCCTCATGGGTGGTATGCCCCTGATGTGAAGGATTTGAAAACTGCAAACAGGAATGCCATTCTATTGGTAGAACTGGGGTTACACCAAGGGATCAGAAATCTAGGATCTAAGCAATTATGTTAGTTGAAGCAGCACTAGATCAAGAGGAATTTGGGAGTGCAGATGCCCCACATGACAGGAAAAAGAGGGGGAAGTAGCAGGAAATGTGGAAGGCTTATTTGCCTGGAAGAGATGGCTTGCAGCACATTTGTCTGTTTCTTTGATTAGGCTGCTGCTTAGCGATGGGGAAGGCTCATGCACATTAGAGATGGCTCATTCTGCAGGGTGCATTTCCTTTCCCCAATTAGGCTGCTGCTAGGAGGTGGGGGAGGCTCAATTTCAAAGAAGAGATGGCTTGTTCTGCAGTGTACACACACACACCCCGTTTGCTGCTAGGACAATGGTTCTCAACCTGTGGGTCGGGACCCCTTTGGGGGTCAAACAACCCTTTCACAGGGGTTGCCTAAGACTCTCTGCATCAGTGTTCTCCATCTGTAAAATGGATAAATGTTAGGGGGGGTCACCACAACATGAGGAACTGTATTAAAGGGTCACAGCATTAGGAAGGTTGAGAACCACTGGACTAGGAGGTGGGGGAGGCTCAACTCACAATCAGAGGTGGCTCATTCTGCAGTGCATGCACCCTGTTTTCCTTACAAGGCTCCTGCTAAGAGGGAGGGGGAGACCACAGGTCTCAGAGGGGAGTTCCAGCCTTTGGTGAGGCAGAAGCTGTGGCTGTCAGTCTTACAAAACTTTAGCAAGTGAAGAGGAAGGGAGCTAAAGTTCCAGAGGAGATTTTCAGAGATGTCAAGTTCTTTGCAGTGGGAGACCTAGACTTCCAGATAACTTTCCTTGGCCTCACTTTCCTCACTAATCTCCCCTGGCCAAGGTATCCTCTCCATTTTACCCTACAAGACTGTCCAATTCCTTGCTTTCCTCTTCAGTGACTGCACATTGATAGTGATTGTGGTAGGCTTTGGATATTCAAGACGCATGGGCAGGGGCTTAGGACATGTTCTAAATAGTCATATGGGGTAAAGGGTTTGGGGGCTGGTAAATGTTAATGGCTGATGCCCCCATCTTTACTGACCCCTGCCTTGTGCTCTGCTAATGTGCTGAAAACCCTGGAACAGACTCTAGAGCCCTGGTGGCGAACCTTTGGCACTCCAGATGTTATGGACTGCAATTCCCATCAGCCCCTGCCAGCATGGCCAATTGGCCATGCTGACAGGGGCTGATGGGAATTGCAGTCCATAACATCTGGAGTGCCAAAGATTCACCACCACTGCTCTAGAGTTTAATGGGGTGGGGGAAGGGGGAAAGGCCAAACTCTTCTCTCCCCTTCTGCTGCTTTAAAATTGGGAGCTGTGTTATACTTGCTTTGCCAAAGGTCAAAAATAGACCTGCACCAATCTGATAGACTTGGCCTCCCCCAAAGAGCCTGATTTTACACCTTGGGAAGGGGCATGACAAGAATGGAGGGTCTCTTCACATGTGTTATGTGCCATCAAGTCACTTCTTACTTATGAATCAATGACTTTCAAAATTAACAGCCTTGCTTAGGTCATGCAAACTGAGGGCTGTGGTTTTCTTTATTGAGTCAATCCATCTCATGGTGGGTCTTTCTCTTTCACTATAGTCTTCAATGTCTGCTAGCATTATTGTCTTTTCCAGTGAGTCTTTTCAAGTGACTAAAATATAGTAGTTTCAGTTCAGTCATTTTAGCTTCTAGCAGCATAATTACCAGATATACTGTACTTTATAAGGCTGTGAAGAAGCATGAGCAGTGTGTTTGGTGTTTCGTATGTCAAAATTATGTATTCTGTAATTTTTAAAAAAAATGTCCAGGAAAAGGCTAGGCTGCAAAACTTTCTCCTTGGGTTGGATTTTTATGTATGCAGAGGAGTTGTGGGAATATTGTGTGATTCTATTCTATTCTACTAGAATCACATAATATATTTGTTAAAATCATTTTTAACCTTTTAAAATGAATAAATTGAATGTGAAATCTTTCACCCTGTGACAGGGAACTTCATGATTCTAACCCAAGCTTACGAATGTTGGAAACTGACTATCTGAAAACTATTGAAAACTAGAAAGACAGAATTTAGTTTAGTGCCCTGCCTATGGGAGGGACAAACACTCTGCAGAAGAGCAGAGGAAAATTCCAGCATTTGTAACAAGGAAGGGGCAGACAAGCCAATTTGATTTTAATGCTAAGAAAGAAAGCACATACGGGAAAAATATTATATGGGTATATATGCTGGAATGATTATGAAATATAATGCATTCTTGGAAACTATAAAAGATGAGGTCTTTTGTATGATAAGTGTGGCTCTTACAGAGAGCTCACCCTGTCATAGATCTATTCTGGACAGTAAAAACTTTTCTTTCTGTTTTAAAACTTGATTCTTGGGTATTATTTCTTTGACATTCTTTATAAAACACAACCGCGCAGGACCATACACTAGGTCTGCCCTGACAATTGAAACATTATAGATAGATAAAATAATGTAGACGTGTAATTATTCATTAACAGTTCATAGAGGTTAACATGCTTTGTCATTTAAAAGAGTTTCTTATATATGCTGATTATATACATATATACAAAGAAAAATACATATATACTAAACAAATGGTGTCATTTGTTTCCCTTTAAAAAGTGTAGATCTGGCTGCTGAGTTGCAGTAAACATTTTATTATTACTTAAACTTTATTTTCTGGTATTGATTTTTTTTGCTTTTTAAAAACTGTTTTATATTGTAGAAGCTACTATTCACTTGACAGTTCACAGTTTTATAGTATTCTCCCCGCCCCCCCCCCCCCTCAAATCTGGACTTTATGGTCTAATGTCAAAGTGTACTATTTATGCCCGAAAGCATTGCATAAAAGTGGCTTTATTTAATGAGCCAAAGATCAAAATGTTCATGATTTAATATGCCGGGGTCACCATTTTTTAAATGGCTGCATATTTCTGAAGTGATACATAGTCCTAAAATGTGTGCTTTCAATTCAGCAACCAGCTAAACTACTGTTAGAGTGAAAGCATCTTAGAAAATGATTTAGCTGCTGAGTTATGAAGAATGTATTTGTTATTCAATGTCTTATGTAAAACTTTGGTGTGAGATGGATTTTAAATTCCATATCAGTATTCAAGTTTTTTCCCCTTATTCAATAATTCATTGTCATAAGGATTCCTGCTGCAGTATTTTTTGGGTTGAAGTATCCTGTGTTTACTTTTCCTGTCCTTTCAGTACTTTAATGACTTTTTAAGAGATTCCATATGAGAGAATGTTATGAAAAATGGTTGTTTTTTTTCCCCTTAGTAGGGATAAATTACTGATGCCTTTGGTGTTGTCCAGTCTGGAAACCTTGAAATGGTGACCTGTGTTGCAAAATATTACATCTCATCATAGGCATGCCCTATTTTGCTCTCCCATTATGATAATTTTAGAAGAAAAATGACTGTATTGTTTAGTTTTGAAATGGGCTATCTGAAGTTTTAAGGAAAATGGCTTTCTTTATTATGAAATGGTTTACACATGGGATTTGGTCAGTTTCTGTATGAGCTGTAACATTTTCTCCCCCCCCCCCCCAAACTTCAGCTTTGGATTCAATAAAAATACAGTACATCAGTGTGTTGATTCAACAAAAAGATTTTCCCCCCAGAGGTACTCTATGCATTTTCCAATGTGATTTTTAAAGATGTAGGTAGTATTTTTCTTATTTATGTGATTCCTTGTGACCAGTGTGTCTACAGCAGTTTGACTCTAGCACTAGCTTAAAATGTTGAATTCTTAAAATCATATAGCGATTTTTTATTCTGTTTTACCCTACCCATATTAAAGTTGGTTAAATTTTGTTTTCTCCAGCTGTCTAATTTGCATTTGTTTGAGAGTATACAGAGCCAGTGTTGTATACTGGTAAGATGGCAGACTAGGATCTGGGAAACCCAGGTTAAAATCATCACTCATCCTCTGGAGACTTGCTGGGTGACCTTGGGCCAATCACACACTCTCAGCCCTGACTGTGGTTAATATTTGGATCGGAAACTTCAAGGAATACCAGGGTTGTGAAGCAGAAACAGGCAATGGGAAATCATCTCCCAATTTATCTTGCCTTAAAAACTCTACGAGTCTCCATAAATCAGTGGTCACTATGGAAGTACTATGTTTTTCATTTGTTTTGTTCCATTCAAAACTTACAATTTACCTCATATTCTCACATCCAGGACAAAGGTGGGAAGTGTTTTCTAGAAGTAGCACAACTCATTTTTAGAAAGGCTGGGCCTGAAAACTGATTGGCAAGAAGCCAAAGGAGCACTAATGCTTTCAAACAAAATTATGTGATGGAAGGATTTAAGGTGATCTTTGCTGGTATTCATAGGTTTAGATCAGATGTCAGTATTAAAAGCTCCTGATGCAAATGTTGGCTGCAATCCTGTAGTTACTAATATCTCACTGAGCCTTTACAGTTCAACTGGTTTATGTTGGAATTGGGAGTACAGAGTCATCAACTTAAAATATTATGTTGCCTTGCATTTCATCCTAAAGATTTGAAAATCACAGTTCTGTCTAAAAAATGTAAACATGCACATTGCTAAATAAAAATAAATGTCTTCATCACTTCATGTTCTGTAGGCAACGTGGTGAATATAAATTATTTATCTTGAATATCCCAATACAAACTTAGACAGTTTTTTTAATGTAAAGCATTTCTATCCCATCTTATGTTCTTGAACTCAAGTTGGTAAACAATGCACTAACCACTTTGCTAGGACATAAATAATTCATTTAACAATCAATAGTAAACCAGATTAAATACTGAAGTTAACAATTTAAAAGCAGTCCAAGTTAAAACCCACAAAAATCAAAATGCAAAAGACAAACAAACACTCGATCTAATCTGCTAGAAAACTTTACCTTCTATAAAATGCTCTTTAGACTAAGAGCCCCATTGGGGGGTGGGGGGAGATTGAATCTGCCAGTGGAAGCAGCAAGCACCAGAGCCAGTGGATTTGCCTTCTCCAAGGCACTTTCACTAGGAGAGGGGCAAAGCTGTTGCTGTGTGGCTGCCACAGCCCTCCCCAGTGCTGAGACACAATGCTGGATGCTGCACCAGCATCTCAGAGCCCTTGCCACCAGTGGCATAGCGGGGGTGAACTAGGGCAGGGGAGGAGCCAACATTAGTCAGCTCCCTTTCGGCCATTCAGTATGTTATGCTGGTGGCCAAGAATTGAGACTTAAGTCATCGTTTTGAGTGGTGTAAGTCTCAGTGAGGAGGCATTCTCACTTTTCAAGTCTACCCATGCCAGTAGGAAACCTCTATGGGAATGGCAACTGAACACAGGTGCAGTGCTGCAAGCTGGGCACTCATCTCTTACATGGGGCTGCCCAACTGCCTTACATGCCTTCCAAAATGTAATGTGAAGTTTCCCATCCCATCCCTCCTTTGGCAGGTCATTCCAAAGGACTGGACCCACCATGAAAAAATGCCATGCTCTTGCAAGTAACCATAAAAATTGGGCTGACAGTTTTGTGAAATTACTGGAAAGTTGTGAAATTATTGGAAATCTGGGGGTGGAGCCCAGAAAGCACAGAATTTGAGGAGGAGGTATAATGCCTTAAGGTACACCTCAGAAAACTCAAGACTAGAAGGATTCTCTCCTGCTTCACCTCAACTTGCCTGGCTAAATTACAAAGTTTACTCCCTTGTTACAAGCTCAGTTTGAAGCATGGGTGTCAAGCCCTGGGAGCAAGCCCACAGGACTCCTGAATGCCTTTTACCAAGTCAGCCCCTAATGAGGCTTCTAATTATTTTTTTCAATTAGCACAAACTAAGATATACTTGGGTTCCTCTGGACACATCTGCTTGTGGCTCTGTATTGAATAGTAAGAACATTTGTATTTTTAAAAAATAAAATAGAGACATTTATACTTGATAATGTCATAGATTCACCAGACTACAATTAAGTACGTACTATAACAAAAACTGCACATATTTCAGTGTTTCCAACAATTTGAAGATGGGTTTTAAAAACCTCTTTGACCTCCATCAGTACAGGGGAACAAAAGTAAGAAATAGTGAAAATAGTGTGCAATTGACCTTTAAATCAGCCTGCTCAATTTGTTTATAATCACTTTGAAGAGTGTCTGAAGCCTTTGCAATTCATCTGATGAGAGGCTGAGAGTGAACATCATAACATCAGTCACTCCTATGTCAGTGCAAGGTGAAGGCTTGTCCTGTCTGAGGGAAAGTTGTTTTGTTGTAAACTTGTCATGCTTCAGCAATACAGGTGCAATATAACAGGGAGCCTCACATAAGGCATACTGAAGGGTCAAAGAAGTTCAGCCAACAGATATCATCAGATCACATGGTGTCCCATCTCCAAAGTGAGATACAGCCAGCCAGAGAACATTAAAGAAAGATTTCCATGGATAAAGCCTCTAACAAATGTCAAATAGGATTAGAGTGATAAGAGAACAACCTCTTTGTGACATTATGGGGCAAACAAAAGAGAAGGAAGTTAAATAATGTAAAAGAAGAAGAAGAAGCTATAAAGCAAGTCATGATATTTCTTCCCAGGGATACTGGCAAAGTTAATTCCTTAGTCACTGGAATTTGCATCTTTGACCTCCTGAGAGAGAGAGAGAGAGAGAGAGAGAGATTTGAACACTGAAAAGTATTGTTCTACTTATAAAATGTGTAAAAAGCATGCAGAAAGTTATGCATTGTTAGCAATCTCATATAAAGGAAATGAACTTTAATTTTTTAATGGTTCTGTGCATAAAATTGTTCATGCTACAAGCCTGCTTGTCAAATAGGAGCTCTATCAGAATGAATCAGATGGAATTTTATTTAAGGTAAATTTCAGTTGTGATTAATATACACTCTAATGTTTCAAAGACTGTGCAGGCATTCCACCCTAAAAAAATCTTATCATGGATTAATTCATTGCAGCTAGTCCTTGGCTCCTTTAAAATGGCAATTCATCACAAGCATACTGAGACTGAAGTTGTCTGTGCCATTGTCAATAACTTTGAAAAAATGACTGGCTACAGTTGCAACCTGAAAAGGGTAAAACTGTGATCCCAAAAAGTCATGTTTGTGGCAAAACATGGCCAGGCTAATAGTATCTGCACAAAACCCCCCTGAAGAAGTAAAATCTGATAGTCACAAAGAGCTTCAAATTATGTTGCAAAACATGTTGCTAATTTTAGAAATAGTCAATAAAATGCCACAGAGTTAAACTGCATATGTCCTATTGTGCCAGGACAACTATTTAACAATACAGAACTGTGTAGAGCAGCAATAGAGCCGTATCCAACATCACCATGAACACTCTAAAGGTTAAGATAAGATCAAGGCTGCCCCATCCTCACTTTCAATCATGAAGATGACTCCTGTACCTTGGGCCCCTGGTTCAGTTGCCTGCTGTCCTCACCATACCTGATTAATTGCTGACATTTCCCCTTGGGCAGCAGTTCAGCTCCTATTCCAGTTCATTTTAATTCACCATTACAAGCCCTTCTCCCCATTTTTAGTGCCATTAAAAAAGCCATATTCAAAATATTAGTATTTGAGGGTTTACATGCCCCCTCCCTTCAAAAATATCTGCCAAAAGGACTGTAATAGATAATGCCTAGTATTATAAGATATTTTTAAAAAACTTCATTAATGCCCATTTGTGACATTTCTGTGCTGTTTAAGGTACAGATTAGCTAATTATGCCAAATGCAAGATGCTTACTTAATAATAATCAAACTTTGCATACATTAAAACACAGTAGCTATGTCTTCCTTCTGTGCTTTTTCTAGCCTAAGGTAGCAGTGTGTTATTTATGAAGTTCAGAGTCCCAAAAGAATTTATTTTATAGATGGCACCCTTCCAGACTGAAGCACTGATTCTGCATGGTGTATGTAGTACATAATTAGACTTATAAACAACTCTATATATCACCACTTTTTTTGTCTGTCCTCATTTTTTTTTACTGAGGAAAGTGATTACAACAATGTTGTTAATTTTTTTATTTGAATGGTTATCCATTGAAAAACAGTTTTTCCTCACAGAATTCTCAAAAGGACTGGTGCCAGAGGAAGATGCCCTTCCTAATGTCATATTCTTCAAGGTATCACAAGACTCCTTTCTGGTTTTGCTACAACCAGAGCAGCCCACTATCGTGTTTGTATAATAAGCACAGGAAATACTAGATACCAGTTCCAATAGGCAATATTCTGCTGCATGGGGGAAAACATTTGTATCACACAAGTCTATTGTGGAATAGAGCTCATTTCATCAGGTGCACACCAGCCCTCTGATGAAATGGGCTCTAGTAAATAAAAGCCCTTTTTTCAGGAGTTGTGGGGTAGGAAAGTAAATACTATTACTTAAGATCTAATGCTGTTTTAATTGTATGTTTATTGATGTTGAAAATGAAATAAACAGTTTTTCGCATGCATTAAATCAGTTAGTTTTCAGTGTGTACGAGCAACAGGCAGAGTTCTGTTTGGTATATAATATGTGGGAGCTATCAGTTTGTACTTCTGTCTTGTTCTTTAAAAATGTACATCTGGCCCAGGAACAATTGAAATATCTGAAACAGAGAAGTACCAATGGTAGATGGGAACTTAACAATATCTAACTGACCTATCTAGCCTATCTGTATTTTCATTCTATGATCCAGCACTATCTAGATAGATATAGATGTGTGTGTAAGTAAAGTGCTATCAAGTTGCAGCTGACTTATGGAGTTCCCTTATGAGGTTTTCAGAGCAAGAGACTAACAGAGATGGTTTACCATTGACTCTCTGCATAAAACCTCTGGTTTTCCTTCATGATCTGCCATCCAAATATTAAATATGGCTGACCCTGCTTAGCAGCCAAGATATGATGAGATCAGGCTAGCCTGGGCCAGATAGCTGTAGATATATAGAAACAGATATACAAAAATGTGACCACTGGCAGTGGAAAATAAATAAGATCATGATCTTAGATGATCTTCCAGGATACTTGAACTTCCAATACAGTCTGGACACTTGGTGGTTGTTTTTGTCAATAGTGTTGATCTCATCAAAAATCAACCAACTGTCTCATGGCAAAATGAATCAAATAAGGCCAGTATCATCTAGACTGGGCTCTGCAGGCAAATGGCTACTCCACAACAGAAATCAGAAGAGCTTTAAGACCAAGGAAAACAAAGAGGACTGAGGGAGCAACAGCCCCCCATAGGAAAAATATTTCTACCACACATCAAGGGAATCACAGATCTAATAGGGAAACTGATGAAAAAAACAGAACCTACAAACAATCTTCAAACCTACCAGAAAAATACAGCAGATGCTACACTCAGCAAAGGACAAGAGAGACCCTCTAACTTCTGCAGAGGTCTATCGCATACCCTACAGCTGTAGAAAGGTCTACATAAGAACTACAAAACGCAGCATTCAGACTCGTATTAAAGAGCACAAAAGACATTGTTGGATTAACTATCCCAAAAAATCTGCAGTAGCGGAACATGCTCTAAACAAAACTGGACATAGTATTTTATTTGAAAATACTGAAATTCTGGACAACTTGGAAGGTTACTATGTCAGGCTACACAGGGAGGTCACTGAAATCCACAAACACCAAGACAACTTCAACAAGAAGGGAGAGACTCTGAGAATTAACAAAATTTGGCTACCACTACTTAAAAACACCAGAATCAAAGGCCAAGGACATGCTAGGTTCATGGACAATGTATTCCACCCAGACACAGGATTTGCATTCACTAATGTTGCTACTGCAGGGAATGCAAATGTGAATATGAATGTAAATGGACTGAAAATCCTACCCACAATATAATACAGTCAACCACAACTTTGAATAGAAAGTTCCACTCAAACACTTACTGATTGATTCCACACCCTGGGACATGAACAATATATACCCTACTAAACATTCCCTTCTCATTGGACACAATTTGTAGCACACTTCACTCTGTGATATACCTCTGAGGAAGCCAGCCGCAGATACAGGCAAAACGTTAGGAACAAGATCTACTGGACCACAGTCACACAGCCCGGAATGCCCACAACAACCAGTTGAGTCCAGCCATGAAAGCCTGTGACAATACATTTAACTTAGCACATATTAAATTTTAGTTAGTTGGTTAGTTAGTTAGTTAGTTAGTTAGTTAGTTAGCTAGCTAGTTAGTTAGTTAGTTAGTTAGTTAGTTAGTTAGTTAGTTAGTTAGTTAGTTAGTTAGTTAGGTAGGTAGGTAGGTAGGTAGGTAGGTAGGTAGGTAGGTAGGTAGGTAGGTAGGTAGGTAGGTAGGTAGGTAGGTGTCAAAGGCATTAGCTGTGAGAGTCCCTTCTTGGGGAAAACTAAAGTAACTTAGTTAACTCTGTGGAGCTCCCCTCCCCCTTATACTCCTCGTTTGGTTGCCAGGCTCCAAGATAACCATAGGTAGGTAGATAGGTAGATAGGTAGGTAGGTAGGTAGGTAGGTAGGTAGATTAGATGATAGATAAATAGATAGAGAGATAGAGAGATAGAGAGATAGATAGAGAGAGAGAGAGAGAGAGAGAGATATTTGTGATAAGTCTTTTTTAGGTCATCTTATTTATCTCTAAACTAAAAAAAGCAACAGATCTATTCAGTGACCAATCAACAACAACTTTTTTATTGGTATGTTTATTGTCTTGCATATATGTACAATGTTAAATGTTGCTCTTCATTCTTATATATTTCATACTTTGTTTTAACAGAAGTCAAAACATTAGTGAATTATAATACATTTGGCTTACTTTGACTGTAAATTTATTAGTGAATCAGAAGAAAAACCAGGATATTGTTTAGAAACCTATTATTACAGCGTTTGCTGCACTAGATGACATTGGATATCATCAAAATGGCCATAGAAAGAAAGCAGTATTGACTGCAATATGTCAGTTTTGTGGTGATCTTAAAAGCGTTGCAGGAAAAGGCAATGAATGCAGCCCACTGAGTTTGCATATTTGTAGAATATGTATATTGTGCAGCAGCACACAGGCAGAAAACAGGAGAATAAGACCAGCAGTCATGTTACTATGGCAATAGAAATGTTATTTCTATCTTTCTTGTCCTGATGAATCTTGCATCTAAACAGATTGCTTCTAAGAACAGAAATACAGACTCTGATGGTCAATACCCCAAGCCCATTTTAACAAATTTTAGTATGTTTAATTTGATCACTTCTTTATTTAGGGAATGACATTCATCACACTCAATACTAGCACACTTTAATTTGTCCTGTGAATCACAAGCAAATTGTATTTCCAATTGTTTTCCCATTTGATTTCAATCATACTGTCAATTGCATTTAACAAGCATATGCTACAGAATATTCTCTCCCAGGTAAATACTGAGGCAGGAAAATGCTGTTTCTGTAATAATTTGCAGTGTTGCAACAAGTGCCTGCACCAACTAAGAAAATTTGATTTAGTATGCTGTGTTTATTCTTCAGGGATGTATTGTAAGCTTTTTGTCAAGGGCAGGATGATATCACCAGGTTAACCAGAGACATATGACAAGGTTCTATAGAGAAGAAAAATCATACCTTTTGTACTAGAGATAATATAGTGTCTGTCATAGTTTATTCCATTGTATTCTGAGGAAATATTCTAACTTCTTCAGACCATAAGAGATTAGAAGTTTTATTGTTTTATAATCTTAGAATGGCAAGAACTGTACTGAACTTTCACATGAAGATATTTATGATGAAGTCATTAACTACCATCAGGGCTATGGGTGCTGTTATTCCAAGCCCTTCTAAATTGAAATGAGGCATAAGGCTTTATTGGTTGAGCTGCTAAATGCCTAGCCTATAGGTAAGGCCAAGTGCTCAACTATTTAATGAGTTTCATGCCCTTCACATGAAGACATTTGCTGCATGCTGCTGCCCACCAACCTTCCATATCAAAACATGGCACAAATCAGTTCCTTCAAAATCAATCATGATTTAAGACAATATATGTCATTCTTTTTCAATAATTAGACTATGCATATCAGGAAGATGATGTGGCCACTGTCACAGCTGGGCAATGCATGGACTTTCCATTTGGGTATAGCTTCTACTCACATGAATTAGATTTTCCACATTTTGAATTTATGCAAGTAGAAGCTATATGTGCACAGAAAATCCACAGATTGTCCAACTTACATCAGTATCACTATCCAATTTACATGAGTATCAACTGTGAGTATCACTTTCCCTATACATTTAGTATGTAGGCTGCTGGTTTGTGTATACAGAATGTAATTGGACATTGGCAGAGGGCATCCATGGGATTGTGAACTGAAATTCAGTATTTAATTCCTTGTTCTTATGCAGCACTCATACGTTTTGCACATCAGCATAACTTCCACAACAAATACTGTGAAATGGAACAGTTCATGCTTGGAATAGTTCAAGATTCAAGATTTCTAAGAGCTGGCTGTGGTTAACAACTGGAACTCTGAAAAAGAAAACTAAATCTCTGATTTAGCAAGCCATTAAAACAAATACAATCAAGGCCAGACTCAAAAAATCCTCAGAAGATGCAAAGTGAAGATTGTGCAAGGAAGCTGATGAAACTATAGATCATACACTAGTTGCTGCAAAAAGATTGCCCAGATAGAGTACAAACAGAGGCACAAAAACTGGTGGGAACATATTACAGTGAGTGAGGACAAGAAAATGACCACAGTCAACATAGCAGCACCCTGTAACTGCAGGGTCATTAAAAAGAACATGAGAAGGTCACTAAATACCATGATTTGAATATTGAGATTCAGGGATTATGGCACAAACCAGCTGAGGTTGTTCCAGTAATAATCAGCACCCTGGGTGCCATTCCAAAAATACTACAGCAGCACTTGAAATATCTTCAAATTGACAAAATTATTATCTGTCAGATTCAGAAGGCAGCCCTTCTGGGATCCATACAAATACTACATCAATGCACTACAACGTCCTAGGCTTCTGGGTGAGGCTTGAATTGTAATGAAAGGCCAACAATCAGCTAAAGAACTGGCAGCTGTGATATTAAACAACATTAAATAATAATTTTTGTAGTTAATAGACTGCAATATTAAATCAAATTAAATAATAATAATTTATTGTAGTTAATAGACTTGTATAAAACACAGAGGCCGTTTCTGCATTGCAGCCGAAGTGGAGCCTTGGGACCGATCACACGATCCTATGCAGGTGGTCCCAAAGCCACTGTGGCCCGCAGGAGCCACCTCCTGTTTGTTGTGTGTACCTACCTTTTCTCCCTGCGAAGCTCTGGACAAAGGAAAGGACATGCCCATGCTGCCCTCTGACCCCCGGATTCTGGCCTTCAATTCTGCCCTCTGACCTCCATCCGGAGCTTTGCAGGAGAAAAGGTAGGTACACATAATAAACCGGAAGCACCTAAAAGTGTTGCCCTCACGCTGGTGCGCTTCGCATGGCACAGATGGGAAGACACCACTTTCCCAAAAACTTGCTCATTGAGTCAGTTTTGAAAGCAGCATTTTCCTGCTGTTTGGGAGGGGTGAGCACAGCTCTGCAGTAGCAGCAGCTGTGCGAACAGCTCCCAAGGAGAGTGTTTTTACTGCTCTAGGGTGCTGTTTTTGGGCCTTGCAGAAATGGCCAAAGAGTATACATTAAGCTAGTTTACACAGTTAAATATAAGACAATAATAAAATATAAACATCTGACCATTAGAAATAATTTGTGTCCAGTCATCTTTGATTCTTACTTCTAAACACCAACACTAAGAATTTTGCCACCATTAAATTAATTTGAGGGCTTTTATCCTCTAATAATAATTTCATGCATGACTGCACAGAATTAATGCTTAACCTCATCAGTAATTGATAAATCCCAGCATATCTACCTTGGATGACTTCTGGTGGGAAAACATTTAATCTGGTTTCGGTAAAAAGCCAGTGATAATGTACGACTGTTAAGTTCTTTAGGTAATTTGCACAGTAAAAAGACGTAGTGTAACTGATGTAAAAAATTATGGAGAGCATATAGAGTGGAAATGGTTCAAAGATTCATTAATGTGAAATCTCACAGACATTGTTTAATTGATTTAATAGCAAGGGGACAATTCAATTCAACTAACTTTGTGTACAGCCCCCTTCACCCAGTGACTCCTATAATCGTCCTGGGTCTAGTAGCCCAGTAAGCCAGAGTCCAATGAAAAGACATTTACCTTAAGCCAGAGTTGTAAGGAGTTGTAAGGAGGCTAACCATGCCCTGATATTTAAAGGACATTGTCCTGTTTTCTGGAGAAGAACAGAATTTGAGCCACACTTTGATACTGTCAGGATTGCCCTCATGAATTATGCCTGAAATGTATCAAGTTCTGGAGAAGCCCCAGCTATCCAAACTGAGAAAGCATTTAGCAGTTGTGACACCACCTTAATATTTAAAACTTTCAAGGTGGGAGGCCATTAATGACCCCAGGAAGTAGAATAGAAATGTTAAATGTTAAACAAAATCCATATATTTATCACAACCAACCAAACTAACATGGACTAGTATGCAAGCTTTCAGGTTTTCCAGAGTGTCTTACTAATGTAGAGTCAATAGACTATTATTCTTCCAAAAGACTATTTTACAAGCTTCTACATGGTCCTTTTTTCTGGGTGAGTAGTCCTTGATTTCCAAAACAATGGTTGTGTAAGGAATTTGGCTAAGTCCAGACAAACCTTGGAACAAAAGTTATTTATTTGCAGGCTAAGCAAACGAAAAATGAAAGCAAGGAGAAATCGGAAGCAGAACGCAAGTACACTAACATATATCACTTATATTTCACTCATCACAAGCACACTAACATATATCACTACAACAGGAGTTCCACCAGCAGCCCAAGGCAGCCAGCCTGTTCAGCCGTGCCTGGGACAGATCCTCCCTGCTGGTTTGCCTGCCTGCCTGTCTGTCTGCCTGCCTGCTAGCCAAGCAGAAGTCCACCTGGTGAGCTGCCACCTGCTGCCCATGGGAAGGAATGAGAGTCCTTCCCCACCCCACCCCATTGGAAACACCTGCAGGGGATGGGGTCTGGCAGGTACAACAGGAGTTCCACCAACAGCCAAAGGCAGCTGACTTGGGAAGCGGTTGAAGGGCACCACCCGTTCAGGGACTGTTTGGGAAGGGTTGATGGAGCAGACTCTATGCTAGTTCACTGTATTTTAGTTTTTGTAGTTGTGGGAACTGTGATTTGGGGGTTAGCTGATATAATTGGTTATTGTTTATAGTGTATCATTATGATTTATTGTTGTTGCTGTTTATGCTATGCTTTATTGTTTGTTCACTACTGTTGTTTGCCGCCCTGAGCCCTCCAGGGAAGGGCAGGATATAAATTAAATGTGAAATGAAAATGAAATGAAATCCCCCTCCCTTCCACCACACAAGGCCACTGCATCTTCACAGAGGTCTCAAGAACAGGTTCACAAACCAATTCTGAGCTGCCATCCAAAGGTGATAAGGAACACAGCTGCAGACAGTCTGGAGGTCAGACAATCCTGAATCTCAAGTCTTGACAGGTTGTCCATTTCTGGTTCTTCAAGTACCCTGTTATTCTGCCTCCCACTTTCTCAATGTATCTTACTCAGTAAAACATCATCAGAAATGGGACCAAAATGCAATTTGTATGTTTCTACCAAATTATTTTGAACATTGTGCATCACTAATTTTTTACAAAGCCAGCTATAACCATATATTCACGGTGTTAACATAAAATCCTGGGGAGTTCTTCATTAGTTTAATACAAGTGAAAATTAACTCAAACAGGTATTTTTTATTCATTGTCCCAAGAACTGACAATTTATTTAACTGGAGAGTAAAAACTGCTGAACAAAAATATTGTAGAATAAATATAACTACAGTAAATAGCTGGCTACACTCATTAAGCAGTCTAAATTAGTTGCCTGTAGCTAAATAAATGCTTAATGTGTTTCAAAGTGTGCCAATGGAAATAAGTTGCCCACTTATCTAATGAACACTTCCTCTGATATAAAAAGTGGTATCTAGCTACACTACTTTACCAAAATTATGGAACAATGTACACACTGTTGGAAACATACCTCATTTAATCTAATCAGACAGGAAGGCAAGGTATTAAATGAACCTATGATAATATACTGTTTTTTCAGCGGAAATAATGTGGTCCGTTACCACCAGCCCGGAAACCTTGACCAACAGGACCTTGACCAACTCAGGCACTGAAGAACCACAATTAGACAACACACTGGGAGGCTTTATCTTTGGTTGAAAGATAGGAATGTACTACAAACTGTTTGTACAGAAAAGAAAACTCAAACATAACGTACTCTATAGCAACTCCTCCACAATCATTCACTCTCACACTGCCCTTGCAGTACAGTACTGTTTTATAAGTTTTTCCAACAATCACATAAGGGATGATCTCACTGCACCTGGTCTGACGTCAATTGACCTTTCAGACTTTTTGCTGATTTGTGCAGTTTAGATCAGAATATGTCACTTTGACACTTCACATATTCCAACAGTTTTGTTGTTGACCACTTACAGTGCAACCCTGTGCAGTCAAAGCTGGAGAAGGTCTGCACAGGACTGCACTACTAGATATGTTGACAAAATATATTTATTTTGAACATAAAATTGTCTACATATCTGCAGCCGTGAAATACAAAAGACAATGAGTGTACACAGAAAGTTTTGTTTTGTTTTTTTTGGAGTGGGGTAGATTGAAGAATTGTCTACATGAATGTACATTTTAACTCAACACAGATCATAGGTGCAGAACAATCTCTAATCTCTGTAATGTGTCTCAGGAAAATATACTGGGTGGTATCAGTAAGAGTATCAGTAAGAGACTCTCCTGATCAGTAAGAGACTCTCCTGATGATACCACCCTGATGATACCACCCAGGTTTGGTGATACTGTGGTCAGTATTTCATTTGGGATACTAAACTGCATATACCATGCTGAGGCTATGCTAAAGGAAAAGAGACTGAACAAAGATGTGGGAGTGTTCTCCCACCCTGCCCCCACTGCCATTATACATATGAGAGATCAATCTATCAATCTCTTGATCAGTGCACTGAGGGGAGTTTTTTTGATATTTTTTAGTGTTTTATCGGGTTTTGGCCTGCAGGGAGTCCAGTTTTTAGGCTAGAAGCAGCAAAATTTCAGGGATGTTTTGGGAGACTCTCCTAATGATACTACCCAGGTTTGGTGAGGTTTGATTCAGGGAGTCCAAAGTTATGGACTTCCAAAGGGGGTGCCCCCATTCTCCATTGTTTCCAATGGGAGCTAATAGAAGATGGGGGCTAAACCTTTGAGGGGACTACACCCCCTGAACCAAACTTCACTGAGGGAAGCAAGAAGGAGCTGACAGCATGAGGAGGGGATGAAGGGGAAGGCATGCAAAGTGCTGCCAGGGAATGGAAGGCTGCCAGGGAATGGAGAGAAGATGTCCAAGGAAAAGTTGCCCTGCCACAAACGAGGGGCGGAGCTTCAGACATATAATGCGGGCGGTTTGAACCCAAGAACCCTCCCTTACCTATGTCCTTGGTGGCCACCCCTACGGATGAAGCCCCAGGCTTCATTTTTCCTAGCTACACCTCTGCATAGATACTGGGGAAACAAGAAGAACCAATCAGACAAAATGAGTACAAACAAACCATTTCAAGCAGTAACAAGTCTGGATTTATCTCTTTGCATCCAGCATGTTTAGTCCACATGTTTTCCAGTGCTGCCAGCTGATACATTGAGTATTTTTCCTCTGTTTTCTTCCAAGAGCTGACCTGTTTATCAGTTCTAACAAGAAAGGAAAAAGCCTCTGGAGACTGATAGGAGTTGTTGAAATGAATGAAAACAGCTACATGTTTGTTCTGATCATGAACTCGTAGAGCAGTGATGGCGAACCTATGGCACGGGTGCCAGAGGTGGCACTCGGAGCCTTCTCTGTGGGCACTCGCACACACATCTAGGCTGGCCTGGGCCACTGAGCACGACATGCATGCACTGCGATGAGCAGGAAGGACTCGGCTGGCGGGCCTGGTGCCTGTGCTCTGGGTGGCTGCTGCCCGGGGGGGGGGCACAGAGGAGGCAGAGATGCTAGAGAGGCACAGAGCGGTGCGCGCAGGACTTGCTGGAGACTATAGCAGGCTGGCCCCTGCTCGAGCAGGTGGGACGGAGGAAGAGGAAGTTAACCAATTTTTTCTAAACTAAGACTTCAGCATTCCGGTTAAATTGCCGGGTTGGCACTTTGCGATAAATAAGTGGGGTTTGGGTTGCAATTTGGGCACTCGGTCTCAAAAAGGTTCGCCATCACTGTCGTAGAGTGACAAACACACAGATTGTGGTAGACTGCGGCCCCATGCTATCCACAGCAGTGAAATATATAAATAAGCAATTTGTGATTGTAATCAAGAACACAACTCACTGAACCTTAATGTAGGCTTAAGAAATAGAAAAAGAATCAAAATATATACTGCATGCACAGAAGGACAACACATATTCCAAATTTAGGCCTATGCTGTATTTTAACCTTTTTAAAAAAATTATTGAATGGTAGTAGATCAATCTAAGAAATCAGAGGCAGCTTTTCAAGAATTTTTTTTCAGAAGGTTTTTGTGTATCAACCATGTCATACATGGTTTGAAAGGAATCAGTCTTGCATTCTAATTTCAGACAGCCAAAAGGATTTTTAACTACTGGCTAACCTACTTAGCTGAGGAAGACAGTAGAAAATGAGTGGGGTAGAAACACATCATAGCATGATTGGTTTGCTTCCAGCTTCTATGAATGCTTGACATGTCATGGCAGAAAGGGGGTGACACCCCCTACTGACAAAGAAAATGTTCAGCCCATCTAATTATTAACTGAGGAAGAAACAGTCTCTTAAAAACTAGTCAGTAAGTCTGGTCGGATTCCACAAACTGAACTCTAATCTTTGCATAGCCAAATGTAATGTTGGGAAGCCAAGATCTCCAGCCCAGTTTGGCTTGGGACCAGGATGTAGAAACATTCTCAACTGATACTGCATGCTGTTACATTTTTGTGATCTAACTTTGCCTTGTTAATAAGTTTTTATCAATGTACCTGGTTCTTAATGTTGTAGCCATGAACAAAGAAATATATTTCTTCAAACCTGAAAAAGGCTTCACATTTGCAGAAAAACCTAAAATGGTTGTTATTCATATCAATAACAACAACAACAATAATAATAATAAGGTTCAAACTTACCAAATGATAGAAGCAGCATCTGTAGCTTGAAGGAGCAAATATCCTTAGTGGTCATTGCTAGGCAACTACAACAATATTGCCAACTTTAAAGTCTCTCTCCCAGTAAAAGGCTGGGAAGGAGGAAAGGCCCTTTCCAAGGTGTTTTTGACCTTCGAGGGAGACCTAATTGGAGTCAGACTTGGCAGCAACTGCCAGACAATTTGTTATGACATCACTTGCATAACTCACCCAGAACTGGTTGTTTGATACTGTTCAATAGCAGCTACTCCATGAAAGCCAGTCTGGTGTAGTGGTTAGAGTTTCAGACTAGATTCTGGAAGACCCACATTCAAATGTGTACCCTGCAATGGAAACTCACTTGGGCCAATGAAACATTCTCACCCTACTCACCTCACAGAGTTGTTCAGAGGATTACATGGGGGAGAGGAGAAATACATAAGATACTTTGTGGACCACTATGGAGGAAGGTGGAGTATAAATGAAATAAATAATAAATACCACTGAATATTTGGGGCAGATAAAAGTTAGGCCAATTGTTGAACAGGATACAGGAAAAGAGGATTGCCAGAGGTTGCCGGGGAACAGGAAGAAGGAGATAGTGTACAAAATGGGATACAGGAGGCAATGATGCACCCCCACAAGTCCTTGCAGGTCCCCCACAACACAAGCGGGCCTGGCTTGATGGCCAGAACATCACAATCAACCCAATTAAAGATAAAGGTAACCCCTTGTCAAACAGTCGGTCATTACTGATTCATGGGGTGACATTTACAACATTTAATAAGCAGGCTATGTTTATGGAGCGGTTTGACATTACCTTCCTGAACCATCTACACTTTACCCCCAGTAAGCTTAGTAGTTATTTTTACTAAATCCAGAGGGATGAAAGGCTGAGTCAACCATGAGCCAGCTCAGAACCTTTTGCACAGCTCACCACAGATTTTCCTAGTGGTCAAACCTTGGTCTGTTTCACACAGCCTAAAAAAGGCATCCTCACAAGGCACTCCACACACAGCTTTCTTCCCAAAACGCCCTCAGGACACCTTATTTTAACTCAAGACTCATGTTTTTGAAGAGTGCTTCAAAGTGCACCTTTCCACCCTAAGCCCACTGAAAGACACCTCCTGCCTGACTGTGCTGAATGCAGAACTCAGGAGGCATCTTATGTTTCCCACCCAACCATTTTGCTCTCTGGTCAGTTTCATCCTCAGCTTGCACCTGATATTTTCTGTGCCACTAAAGGGATTGTCCCTGTCGCCATTTTTTGATGGTTATTCCAGGACATTTGCTCCAAAGGCTCCAATCTTGGTGCCTTTTCAGCCCCAAAAGTACATAGTTGTACTCTGCTGGTCCTGCCGATTTCGGCAATGTATAGTTTTCCTTTTTTTTTGGATGATCTATAGCTCTGCAGACACAAATATGAGAATCTTAGCTGTTTGGAAGACCCATCTACCTCCCATTGAGAAGCAGAAAAACCCAAGCTGGTCCAGCTGGTCCATGGAGGGCAGGTCAACTGAATGCTTCTCAATGAGAAATAGGTCTTCCAAGCAGCTAAGACTCCTGTATTTGTATCTGTGTAGCTACAGATATAGGTCATCAAAAAAAAATTGAAAAGGAAAACTATATATTGCCAGAATTGGCAGGGATGAGCTAAGTACAACAATGTACCTTTTGGGCTGAAAAGGGATCCAGGATTGGAACCTGCAGAGCAAACATCTTGGGGCAACCCTCAGAAAATGGCAGTATGGAGAATCCCTCCAACTGCACACAAGCTTAGGGTGAAACTGAGTAGAGAGCAAAATGGTTCAGCAGGAAACAGCCTCTTTTCCCCCTCTGATCCCTTTGCTGTCTGGGAAACGTTCAGAAGCTGCATCTTTTAAAGATGTCCCCTGGAGGCTGGATGTCTTATTTTGGGTGTGCAGAGTGAAAGGAGGAGGTTACCTCTTTCCAAGCTGTGTCTCTTGGAAATGTTTTCTGGGAAATCATTTTGCACACCTCCTTTCCCATATTTGTTTTGGGGTTTCACCCTTGTCTCTTTAGTTACATTTATTCTACAAGCTACTGCTGAAAATGTACAACTCTTGAGATGTCTTCTCTAAGCAGAAGAAAAACTCTCCCTACTTTTTTCCCCTTTGTACAAGTGTTCTAGCTTTATTTCACAGTTGAAGCAGCAATTCAAAAATGGCACTGCCTCCTTTTCTACTATTGAGTACTACTAACCCAAAATGAAAACCAAACCAACTCCTGGAGCAGGCGTCATTATGTGAAGGAACAGAAACACATAGTCCTCCTACCAACCTCATTTTTCAGCCAAATTGAATCTGAAGTGACACACAATTTTTAAATGATTTCTGGTCACAGAATTTACCATAACACCAGCCAAAAACTGGAAAAGATGCAAGTTCTGGTTGTTAGACTTTCACTCTTCAAGTATTATTTTTTTTCTTTTATGTTTTGATGAAAATATTCCACTTTGAAGATATGTTGCTATACAATATAAATTTTTTATTAAACTGGAAATGGGTTGGAGGTAAATAAAATCACAAATAATACACATTTTTATAATCAAGTTATGTATTAACTTGGTTGACTGTGCCAATCAGTAGTTTTACACCACAGAGTTTTTTGTAAATCTAGAGCATGCATTAGCTGAGCCAAACTAGAATGATTAAACTTCCCATTTTTCCCTACCAGCACCTCAGGTGCCTACAAAGGAGTGAGATGCTGGAAAATCTCCTGCTATAGTGGGAGACCTGGCATCCCTAGGTTTAAGAAATGTGCTTGATCCCTTCCAGTCCGGCTTCCGTGCTGGGCATGGGACAGACACTGTCCTCGTTGCCGTCACAGACGGCATGCAGCTAGAGGTGGATCGGCGCTGCTGGTGTTACTGGATCTCACAGCAGCGTTTGATATGGTCGATCATGACATTTTGATCCACCGCCTGGCTGCCTCTGGGATGTGGGGCATTGTCCTTCAGTGGATTGCCTCGTTTCTCCAGGGTCGGGTTAGGGTTATGGTGCGGGGATGAGGCCTCCCATAGGGCCTTACTGAGTTGTGGGGTCCCTCAGGGGGCCTTGCTCTCCTCGCTTTTATTTAACATCTACATGCAACCCCTCGCTCAGCTGGTGCGGAGTTTTGGGCTGGTCTGTCACCAATATGCGGATGACACCCAGCTCCCGATTCACCTTGATGACAGTGGCAAGTGCGGCCTCTGCCCCTGCGCCTCTGCAGCGCTGTCTGGAGTCGGTCGCTGTTGCTGGATTTGAACGGCAGAGTGAGTTAAAACTTAATCCAGCGAAGACATGAGGTGTTCGCTTTGGCTGGGCGTAGAGACTGAGGGATTTTCGAAGCTGCCCGGTACTGGACATGGGGTACCGCGCTGCCTCAGCGATCCCTGGCTTCCGGCCAGCCCACCTGGGGGTCCGCCTGGACTCTTCATTATCAATGGAGGGCCAGGTGGCCCATGTTACCCAGATTGCGTTTTTCATCTTCGCCAGGCTTGGTGGCTGGATTGCTATCATTCCCAGTCCGACCTGGCCACTGTGATCCATGCAACAGTCACCTCGAGGTTGGATTACTGTAACTCGCTCTACGCAGGCCTTCCCTTGCGATAGATCTGGAAGTTGAAGCTGGTCCAGAATGCGGCAGCTCGGCTTTTGACAGGTGGTGGTTATTTAGACCATATCACTCCTGCGCTACGCTGCCTGCACTGGAGTTCTGGATCGTTTTCAAGGTGTTGGTATCGACCTTCAAGGCCTTACACGGCATGGGGCCCTCATACCTGCGGGACTGCATCACCCCCTATGTCCCACATAGGCTGCTGCGTTCGGCGGCAGCAGAATTGCTGGAGACCCCTGGCCCTGCGACGATGAGACACTCGACCCGGGCCAGGGCCTTTACAGCTCTTGCCCCTGCCTGGTGGAATTCTCTACCTCAAGCTGTCCGGGCCCTGTGGGACCTTGGTGAGTTCTGCAGGGCCTGTAAGACAGAGTTATTCCACCGGGCTTTTAGGGGGACTGGCCATGGCTCTTCTGCCCCGTCTTCCACTTTGGCTGGGCCTGATTCCATCTCGGGCCCTGTCTTTCCCCCCTCCCTCTCTGGCCTTTGGATCGGGCGCCTGTTTTTAACAACGTTTGTTGTTTTAATTTCTATTAATTCAAAGTCATTGCTGCTATTAGATTTTAATGGGGTCAAGTTATATTTTTGTATTTATTTGCTGTCATTGTGAACAGCCATATTGTGAGCCGCCTCGAGCCATTCAGGTGTGAGGCGGCCTATAAATTGAACAAACAAACAAACAAACAAACAAATAAATACATGCCCTTCTCCCTGGAGGCTTGCTGAATATGTCTGAAACTGTTATTTTAACCTGCTCAATGCCATAACTGAATCAGTAATACTAGATTTTAATTATTTTAATTAAGTTTTATTTTGTAAGCTGCCTTGAGCAGGTTACTTGGATATGTGACCTAAAAATTTGCTACATAAATAATAAAAATCTGATAAGACTGTGCCATACTGAAATGATGCACTTTTGGAATCCGGAGGGTTGTCTTATGTCTGACCTGTCTACTCAGATAAGAAGATGTGTGTCTTCTTTTTTTTCTTTTAAAAATCCTATTCACTTTTTAAACAGCAAATAGGAAACTGAAATGGTTCTTAGATATATAAAAATCAGTGCCATAAAGTGATACCTCAGTAACTATTCATTTGCTCAATTACTCAGATAAAAGGAGGTGTTGCACTGAATGGCTAACTAAAAGATTCAAAGTTTGACATTTACTGTAGAAGAAGGCAGAAGAAATTTAGCAAGTATTTTATTAGAATAGAAGGGAACAAAGATATTGTTTTAGAACATGGTTGTGGGTAGATACTTTCCCCATGCCAATTGGTACAACTTAGTATAGAGTGGGGAAGCAATATTTCAAATACATGAAAAATCTATTTCAGCTTAAAGCTTACTAGAATTGGGTGACAAAAGTAAATCTGACTCCAATTCTGAACAAATATCTGTTTTTTTCACAAGTGTGTAAACATTAAAAAGTGGAGGATTATGTATTACAGAATGCTTCAGCACTGTCTCAATTTCTGACACTAGCAAATCTTTTTAAAGGTCAAATGAATTCAGTAATACTGATATTAAATTGCATCGAACTGCTGAGATTCAAGCAAATAAAACAGCACAATTGTACTGATATTATATTAACACACAACCAAGCTGGCTGACAGTTTTGAATACATACAGACAACATTAAGATATACCTTGACAATACATAAGCCAAGCCAAGTCTAAGCCAAGCCAAGTCTTTATGGCATTTAAGCACAATGGTCTCAGAAGGCCTGCCACATAACAACTTATTAATGTTTAACAGACCTGAATATAATGCTGCATACAGGATTACTGGCCACTGGAAGTACACATCATAGACTCTTTGGGATTGCTAGACACTAGCTGCAAAATGTGTTTAATTTCTGTCCAAAACCAATAATATTTGACTCTTACTCTTTATGAAGGAATGGCTCATTTCACCACACTTTTCAATTTCTAAAAACAGAGAGCTCCAGTATTAAAAAATATAGTCTACCTTAATAGCAGGTTCAGAACAATCTGCAAAAACATGAAACACCAGTTTTGTGCTTCTTAAAAATTAAAATTAAAGGCTCATAATAAAATTTTATAGATGTTTTCTCAAAATCCATGCTGGCCATATTTTTATCTTTTGAATTATTGAAATATCAATTAAATGAAAAACATTCAAGCAGAATTAAGCAGTATAAGGGTTGTCTGTAGGTGGAAGACATTTCCACTCTAACTATAAGAGATAGTGGGAGAAAAGTTTTAAACAGGGCCATCATCCTGATGGCATTACATCATTTCTGAGAAAAACCCAGAATGATTTCATGCTTCTCTAGGAATTGCCTGAAACTCTGTGATTTTCCTAGAAAGAACTGACATAACATTTGTCTTTTTCCCAGAAATGACATCAATAGGCACCCCTCCCTATTTCTCTCACCCAGTTTTCTGCTGGTTACTAGGCTAGGCCTGGCAACTCTAGGTGGTAATGAGGTGGCTTCATGCTGAAGTGGTAGAATGGATTGTTCACATGCAGAGTTACACTGTCTAAGTTTAATGAAGCCCATAGTCTTAAGATGGTGCTGTGTGTTTTTTAGAGTTCTCCTCCATTAATATATTCCTCAAAACAACACATCTGAACTGCATGTTTACACCATGTCTGATAGTATATAAAATACTTATAATTTACTAGTGGTACCCGGCCACATGTTGCTGTGGCTTATTGTGGTGAATTGGGAAAGGAACAGTAGCAACAAATCAATTGCAGAGGCCAGCAGTACATGCTCATGGAAACGTGCAGGCTGATACTGTGCGATATCATTGATGTGTGTGACCACATTTGTTGGGGGCAATGGAAAGGCACCCCTCCCACACATATAGACTGGCTGGTCATGATCCTTTACCTGGGAGTGAGTTGAGTTGGGGTGTCGCTTCTGAGGAAACCCTCTGAGGGGCGCGACTCAGCCATTCAAAGTATGTCACGGTTGCTTTATTGAGCTTACTCCTGAGTAACGCGTGCCTCGGAAGCAACCTGGTTTTCCGAACTGTAACCTCAGTATTCAGGGAATCTAGGCTGGCTGGCCCCTCCCTCCTCTCCCTTGCATGCCACCCCTCACTCTCTCCCCTCCCTCACTTCTCTTCCCTTGCATGCCTCCCCCTCCCTTCCTTTCCTCTCCCTCCGCTAGGGTGGATGGGTCACAACCAGATGCTGGGCCCCCTCCCTCCCGCCCTTGCATGCCACCCCTCACTCTCTGTCCCCTCCCTCACTTCTCTTCCCTTGCATGCCTCCCCCTCCGCTGAATGTGTATGAGAGTAGGTGTGTTGTGTGGTAGTAGTGGGTGAGGCACAGAGAGTGAAAGGTACCTGTGTGTGAAGGGGGGACCCCACCTGACGTCTCACACTGCAACATGTGAATGTGTTTCACTTCCACTCGAGTTATTACCTATGTACTGTTTTCACTGCTCATATCTGGCCAACTGAGCAAACATTCTAAGGGCATGAACATTCTAAGGGTGACAGTTAAACACAGCCAGCTTCATGTCCTTCACCATGGAGCACCAGGAAAAAGGCATTTTACCTGGGCCAGGTGTGAAATTTCAGGTATGTGAATATCTAAAAACACTCGCGCCTGGCTAACTACAGTGGTTGGGAATTTTCAGAGGAATTGGCCCAGCTGTTCCTGTGCTAGACCATCAGGAACAACTCACGGTTTGCTTTTTATATATATAGATTTAAGCATTAACTTTTTTGAGTTAGAACTCACTTCTTCAGAAAACATTAAACCAGAATTTTTTTCACAAATAGGCATTTTGTTTTTAATTCTTATGATTTTTTGTGGAAAAGTATAAAAATATAAATACCCCCACCTTATTTTAAAGATTCAGAGCTATTACAGCTTTTTAGATATTAAATGTGAGTGACCCTTAAAAGCTTGTAGGACAGAGAATATTCCCTCTTTTTATGTTTATATGATTTTGTAGTTTGTTTGTACCCCACTCCTCCCCAGTACAGGAAAGTTTAGGGCACCTTCCAACAGCAACAATACAACCAACATTAAAATATTAAAACATGCAACTTTAAAACCATAATTCCTATTCTAAAATTACAAGAAGGTGCCCAAGACTACTTGAGAGGTTCATAAAATAAGCTGTCTTCAGCGAGGAAAATCATTCCAAAGAAACCAAGATGACAGCAGGAAGTCCAACAGCCACTGGGAAATCAATATGTCCATGGAAAAGGACAGGAAAAAACAAGGAAAGGGGCAAAAAAGGAGGGGAAGGGAAAACGGAAGAAAGGGGTAAAGAAAGGAAAAGAAAAAAGGGGAAGGGGAAGCTCTGACACACCCCTGACAGTTGCCTGGGAGTATCTGGCAATCATATCTGGCAATCACAGCACAGGTGCCTGTGTCAGAAGAGCACTGGTGCCACAGCTTCATTGCTGCCCAAGTGTTGCAATGCTGCACGGCTCCAGCAAAATTGCCTCTGCACTGGCATAAAAATGCATCTGCATTGCCCCTTATGCAGTTTTGCTCCCCCCCGCACACACACAGATTGCACTGAAAGTCCTTCCAGGTGTGTAATGCATGACTGACAGGCAATGTGAGCTGAAAAAGGGTTTTGTAAAAGTCCATACTGCTGCCTCTATTGGCACCCTCCCTGGGAAGAAGGCTTTGTTTGGCGTTAAGAGGAAATTTATAAAATTTTAAATCATTTGTTACTTATATCCCACCTATCTTTTTCAACATAAAATCTAAAGTGACTAGAGGAGGAATAAAATACAAATGAACTAAAGCACTTTGAGAGGAAATTAGATGGCACAACGTGACTTCCATGATCAAATCTTCCTTTTAAAAAAAAAAGAAAAATAGGTACCTGGATGTTGTTTCTGAATGAATGTAAGACATGTAGCAGTTTCATTGGGAAGGGATTTAGATTTGGAAAACAGCATGAGAAAATGATGTTAAATGTGACGTTCCTTGGTACTAATTCTACAACCCATTTATGGTTAGTTTGACTTTGAGATAAAATATGGTAGATTTGATCCCAGGTGACTTGAACAATGTTATGGGGACGGGAACTTCCCTTGTCAATTTCACTCATTCCTAATCGCAGGCACAGTATATCTTCACCTTAACATTCCATCATTAATGCAACATAAAATTGACAAAGCTGATACAATCAACCTGATACTAATGCAATATGGCAAAGAGAAAAAAAATCCTGAAGAACTGAAGAACAGAATAAACTGAAGAACAAGGTGGAGGAGAACATGGGTGAAGGGAAGGTTGGACAATTACTTAACAGCATGGATAAGGCACAGAGAGGAATCACCATTACTACCTCCTTGAGATTACAATAATCTTCCATTGTGCCACTAAACATTTCAGCATCACATGATGCCACCCGCCATCCCCAAATTTTGCTTCTGCTGTTCCAATGAATCTGCTGCAGGCAACCTGACAATTTCTGCAATGTGTGAGGTGAAGCCCACCATGTAGTCCTCTTAGTTTCCTGAAATATTGTTCCAAGGGTTTATTTATTTATTTATTTAGATTTTAGATTTCTAGGCCGCCTCTTCCCCGGAGGGTTATCAGAACTTCAGGAACAACATAGTAAAAATCTGGAGTGGGAGGGGGGGAATTAGCACAAATTGCAAACCTCAAGAAAATTTAAGAACACTTAACATCTTCTTGAGAGTGCTTCACTTTTCTTAATTTTGTTGGATCCTGGTGTAGACAATAACCACTGAAGACTGTGATTAGCAGAAATCTTTAGAATACTGGAGCAAAATGACGAGATTGAGTTCAGAAAATAATGTATAACACGTTGCGACATCAGGAGTGCAGCAAATAAATTTCAGAACATATATAATTGGCTGTATATAGAACAATCATTGTTTATTTTCAGTGCACCTAAAGGCAGGAAATGTTTAACAGAATAGTATTTAATATTTTTTCTCTGGTTCCATGGTTGGAATTCACACAGAGTGCTGGAGGAACAATTATTATTTTGCTGCATTCATGCCACAGTTTATTGATGGCTTTTAAAAGAAAGACCAGGCTCTCAAGGGCAAGAGCTTAAAAGGTGCTTCAGGCACTTGCATTTTGAACCCTTTATATCCACTTCCATTTTCTCAGAGTTGCATTGTAGAAGTATTTAATGCAAGATTAATATAGCTAGTCCTGATAGCATAGCATAAAGCACAGGGTTAGTTAAAAATCAATGCCTATATTCCAAATGATTTTACTTCTTGTGAAACATGTTAGATTGACAGCACTTGAAAGTCTTCTGTGGAGCCATAATACTAGCTACAGCATTAGCTGAGCCAAACTAGAATGATTAAACTTTGTGTATAGCTTCTGGACATCAAGAATCAGACCTGCAGTGAATAGCCAAGGACATAATTGGCTTCTCTAGGAAGGTTATTCTATGACATTAACCAATGTATCTAACAAATCTTTATTAGCCAAATACTATTAGAACATTATAGTGTGTGTGTGTGAACGTAATTTTAACAACTAATGATCATGCTTTTCTGTGCAATTGTTGTCTTACACACAGAGTCAATATCTGAAAGGTCCATAGTCAGAAACATACATATGTAAATCATACCACCCAAAAGCGAGTTTTGTTCGCCTGCTATGTATACACAGTTAATCTGCACACAGATAAGCAATGGTTCATCTTACTGAGCCATGTTTTAAAGGCATTTCAAACACTACACTGAAGTTAGCCTAACTCTCAAGCCAAGCTTGTGTTCTAAAGGGAGTGACAACTAGTCGTTTGTCCATATCATCATGATGACATGCATGTTTGAAACATTTTTTCATACTTCACATTTTAAGTGTATACCTGAGTATTAAATGTGTAAGGTACTCAATGTGTTAACATTAAGGAACCCTGGCTATGAAATTCCTGAAGATTTGGGGGTGATGCCTGGGACTGGTGGAGTTCAAGAAGGGGAGGATGCTTAGAGGGATGTTGTGCTCAAGATCCTACTTCAAAAGCTGCCAATTCCTCCTGAAGCACTGACCTCTTCAGTCTGGAGATCAGCTTAATTCTGGGAGAACTTCAGGCCCTATTTGCAGGGTGGCAATGTAATATTAAGGCACAGAGTTTGCACACATATGTGGCCTGAATATAGAAAAGAAGCCAATATAAACAACACTAGTACCAGCCTATTTCAGAAAACAAATGGGGCTAATTTCATCTTCTAGTCATACCAGTTTACTTCACAAATGGTTGCCATAAAGCCTCCATATCCATTGGCCGCTCTGAGAGAAAGTAATTGGCACAAACTTACCCAGTGAACTTCCATAGGACAGTGAATATTCAAACATGTTTCTCCCACATTTTTGTTGAATTATCTAACCACCACACATACTATACCACACTACCAACACCACTTACAGAAAGCCATATAATACCAAAACATCCCTATTTGCTAAATGAACCAGATGGAACAAAACATTAAAGCAAAAAATCTCATTGTAATGTTGTACGTTCAAGAACACAGATTACCAAACCATAAATAAGCACACACAAAACCGAAGAGGAGATACACACACACGTACACACACACAAGCATACATACAGTCCCCCAAATAACTGATTATTGCAAATAACTAAAGATATTTCCCCTTGATATTTCATATTCAAACCAATCAAAATATTCAGTAATTTAGAAGAGAACTTCCGTTTCTTTGTATTTTGAATACATTGATCTTGAACTGTATTTCTCTACTGGATTATGTAAGAGAGTACATTTGCACTTCCAGTCTCAATGTGTGTAAGAAATACAACTTGACAGCCTCTGATTAACATTTTATACTAAACCTTGTTTTATATTCTGTTTCCATTCCAACTTGTCCATCTTTCCATTTTCCAGATGTTCAGAATTGGCTATGATTGGCCATTTTCAGTGCCATTCCTTGTAATCCAATAGATGGTGCTCTAACCCTTAGTTTTATTTTCCTTCAGCTATTCTGTTTGCTATCATATGCACTGTTAGCTTCTGTGCCACTTTAGATGGGAATACTTGACATAGGTAGCTTGCAAATATTTTGAGTTCTCTTATACAGTTAACGTGCCACTTTGCATTTCTTTTGTCTTGACGCTTCCCTTTTTTCATCCCCTCAGTAAATGAAACAGTCACATGATGCCATGGGCAGCTTGAATAGTCAAGATTTATATTGTGGGGGTGGGGAATAGCAAAGGGGACATGGCAAATTTTGAGTATTGAGCTATCCAGTCCAATAAGACAAGCATTTCCTGCATTTCTACAATCAGGGTTGTGAGTGACTGTCCCACTCAGAACTGGGTGTAATAAGATTAACCTTATATCCAAACCCATAGAGAAGAAATTGCCTTCAAGACTCTCTCTCATACACACACATACACACAGAGCCAACAACAATGAAAATAACCCAATCACAAACATGTTCCAAACCAACTGGGATCCAGAGCAAACAATTCCAGCCTACTGCTCTTATGAGGAAAGTCTATTGTCTAACCACCACACATACTATACCACACTACCAACACCACTTATAGAAAGTGGGGGCATTGGCTGATCACTGGTGCTCTCCAGAAATCCCAAAGCAGAGGCATAGCAAGGGGGAAAAGCACCCAGTGCACTGGTGCATCCTTTGCCCCCATCCTGCCCCGTCACACCCCCAGAACGCCCACAACACCCCCAGAATGCCCTTGCCATGCCCCTACAGGGGTGCACGCCCAGTTTATAACCCCCCCCATCCCTTGGAGATATGCCTCTGTCCCAAAGGTATAAGATGCAAGGATAAACATTTAAAGAACCAGCTGCCATTACAAGCCCTGACACAAAGGAGCCTGAGACAAAACATTTTCTCATTATTTTCTTGTTGGTATAAAAATATAACATAGTTAGCATTATAAATAATCACAGATGCTGATGGTTAGTTTAAATAAAGTTTACTAAAAAATAGAATGGAAGGGTAACATGGTAGAAAGCAATAAAACTTATCTATACTGAGCTACTTGCTGCTTCTACATAGTGAGAAGATGTGACTCAAACTGACTTGGAACAAAGACATTTACAACTCAAGTGCCCATGTGCTTGCAAACACGTTGTCTATGACAATGTATTGATTAGTCAATGACAATCAATAGATCACTTCCTTAATGTAGGTAACTAGCTATTCGATCCCCCATTGGGTATACTAATCTAGCTAATGTTTACCAATAAACGGCTTCCTTAACTCTTTCATGACTGAAGAGCTGACACTTGCATATACCAATATTTCTACTAAATTTAAATGCTATTTTCCTGTAACATGTTCCAGTTAGCTATTGATCACACATCAGACACTTGATCAGCGCCAATGTGAGGATGATTTTACTATTTTTTCACACAGTTAATGACCAGTCTACAAAATACTGTATCTCAGTGCCAAACTGCTTCCTTGTCCCATTGGTAACATCTAATGCACCAATTGCAGGTTTTCTATGCCAGCAATCGATATCTGGAACAGCTACTTCAATAATTACATCATCATTGTAATTTAATTATATCCATTGCAACCCTACTCTTGACATTATGGTATATGTAAAGTTTTTACTATGTGATAAATTATATCTACCATGTATACTCATGTATAAGTCGAGTTTTTCAGCACATATTTTGTGCTGAAAAAGCCCCCCTCGACTTATACACGAGTCCGCTGTATTTTAAAAATATATTTTAGGGTTTTTACTTTGTTGGACACCAGGGAGCGCAGTTTTTAGGCTACATGCACCAAAATTTTGGGATATCATCAGGTGACACTCCTAATGATACCAGCCACGTTTGGTAAAGTTTGGTTCAGGGGGTCCAAAGTTATGTGCCCCAAAATGGGGTGCCCCATCCCCCATTGTTTCCAGTGGGAGCTAATAGTAGATGGGGCTACATTTTGAGGATCCATAACTTTGAACCCCTTGAGCCAAACTTCACTAAACCTGGGTGGTATCATCAGGATAATCTCTTGCTGATACCAGCCAGGTTTGGTGATGTTTGGTTTAGGTGGTCCAAAGTTATGGATCCCCAAAGTGGGTGCTCCCATCCCCCATTGTTTCCAATGGGAGCTAATAGTAGATGGGGCTACATTTTGAGGATCCATAACTTTGGACCCCCTCAACCAAACTTCGCCAAACCTGGGTGGTATCATCAGAAAGGTCTCCTAAAGATACTCTGAAATGTTGGCACTGCTAACGTAAACATTCCTCCTCTGACAGGTTGTGTGAATGTCCCTTCTAAAATGACACCTGCCATGTGCAATTTTAAAAATATGTACACTAAAAATAATGAACTATTCTTTTAAAAAGCAGTAGTTTTGAGTCACAGTGAACAGGCAGGTTCATTCCAGTTTTTATTGTAAGATCCATTGTTATAACCCTTCCTTACAAAAATCTAAGATTTTTGTACTTTTAAAGTTATTGTTGATACCATATTGTTCTTGTTGACCCTCTTTTCTACTTACGGAGCTAGTTTACTGTTTTTCTTTGAAATAAATATTCAAAAACATTTAACCCACTGATGCTTCAATTAATGTAATTTTATTGGTATCTATTTTTATTTTTGAAATTTACCAGTAGCTGCTGCATTTCCCACCCTCGACTTATACGTGAGTCAATAAGTTTCTCAGTTTTTTGTGGTAAAATTAGGTGCCTCGACTCATATGCTGGTCGGCTTATACACAAGTATATATGGGTATTTGTATTTCATTTCTTTTAAGATTTGTATGCCCTTCTCTCAGTGGTCCAGTTCCATGGCAGAACAGCACATATACAATCAATAATAAAATATAAACAAAACAAATTCACCAAGACAAAATAACCATCATAAAGAAATACAAAAAGTGTTAAATTTATTAACTCAGTGACAACTGATTGGTTGTTGATGAGTTCAGAAATAAAATAAATACTGGAACTGAGGACACGAATCCTCAGTTCTAGCACCCTGTATTTAGGGTGATGCAAATCAATAAAGTTATTTTCTTTAAGTTAACTGCGTTTGAGTGAGTTCAGCCTTATACCGCAAGTTATAAAACTTGCTACATGGTGATCCTACTACATCATTTTCATGCATAAAGCACCTAGTGTCATATTAGGTGCATTGTAAAAAAGTAAGAATAGAATCTGTTAAATTTCCATTCATGAAACTGAAATGCTAGAAAGCAGGAACAAACTATTTCTCAGCCTCCCTATTGTGAGAACTCAGACAGGGAACCATTCCCAGCTGGAAGAAACAGTGTGATAACCCCTGTGCATGTAATTCATATACAGGAATGACCACAGAAAACTACACAATGATGCATCTCTTTTATTATAGAATTCCTTCTCAGAGGAACTATTACTGATTTAATCTTTTCCTATTTCTAAGACAATTCTAATTGTTCTATTACTATTATCTACAGATCTAATTTCCAAGTCTGCCCCCTGCCTGTGGGGTCTTAAATCCACAGATAGGAGGTATACTGACCCCTCACAGGTGTTTTTTTGCAGGTTTCGGGAAACTCTAGGTCTACAGAAAAAGCTGATTTTTTAAAAAAGTGAGAATTTAAATCCTTCCTTAAAACAAAGGCATTGTCAGCACCTGTACAAACAATGAATATTTCTACCTGCTCCAGACATAGTCATCAGAAAAAATGTGTGTGGCGGGGGTGAATGGGGGAGCACAGTGCGAACCATTCTGGGCTTGGCTGCAGCAGCAAAGACAAAGAAAAGCTCTGTTGCAGCTGATGACAGCAAGGCAGAAAGAGTTTGGGGCCTGAGACGCAGCTGGACTTACGGTGGGCAGGGAAGAAGGCAAGGGAAATGCTTCCCACCCGAGTAGAAGCCAGAGAGTGGGCAACTCAGTGAGGCAGTTAGAAATAGAGAAAATAAGTTGAGTGTGAGAGAGACAGGAAGGACAGGAGAAAAATTAACCTCTCTCTCTCTCTCTCTCTCTCTCTCTGTGTGTGTGTGTGTGCGTGTGTGCGTGTGTGCGTGTGTGTGTGTGTGTGTGTGTGAGAGAGAGAGAGAGAGAGAGAGAGAGAGAGATAAAGGGATGACTGTTTGTGTGTGTGCACTTGGGTGGAGGGGAGATGAATGAGGGGGGGGAGAAATTAAAGACAGTATGTGTATATTTGTGTGTGTGTGAGACCATAGGGGCACAGAAAGGAAGATTCCACACAGCATTTTTTTAATGTGTTGCAGTCATAAATGAACTGGTTTTCCCTTTTTATAAAAGGAAAACGATTCATTTTTAATGATTGCAACTCATAAATATGCTGTGCAGAAAGACTAAAAGAAAGATAAATTAATTGAATATATATGTGTGATAAGGGAGGTATTGGGGGATGAGTGTGTGTGTGTTCCAGAAGGCACTGGGGATGCAGAAGAAAGAATGACAGTAGGGGCTAGGGGGGCAAATAAGAAGACAGGAATTGGTGAAAAGGGAACCAGAGAGAGAAAAGGAGACAAAAAGTGAGAAAGGGGGTGGGAAAGGGGGTGGGAGAGAGGGGAGGGAGCAAAAGCAAAGGCATGGGATTGTATGGCAACTTTCACAATTTCCTTGCAGGTTCCCACTTGTATAAATACTATTCTGTAGTTTTACTGTATTTTTATACTTTTTGTTTTACAAATTCTTTAAAATGTATATGTCATCTTGAAAATAGAACACAAGAATATGCTGATTAATGCATAGAATGAAATTTTTTTAAAAAAAGATATATTTAGTTTGGAGGGTAGCATTTATAGTCAGTTAGGAACCCTGACTAGGCATTTCAATTATATGGCTTGGTTCAGATATAATGTAAGAGCTTGGTTTATTTTAATCACAGATTCAGATCACAATCATTCAAAAACTCACCATAATTTAAGCCTGAAATATAGCATTAGAAGGCTCTTGTAGCATGAGCCTTCCTGTGCCAAAGGGTGCTAAAAACTTGAAATGCTTCTGAATTTCTCCTCAGCTAATTTCTCTACAGATTTTGTGACCAAAATGAAGATAATGCATTAGGAGTCCTCTGTTGTTCTGCTTTTTTTTTTTAAAAAAAATTCAAATTGTATACATAGAATTATGCATGCAACTTGTCATAGCTTTTAATTCTTCGGTTCATTTGCATTTTCGCCACATTATTGATATTCACATACATACTGCAAAAGAGGAACAATGATATAGTTACATATAGTTAACCATATCAACATATTATTTTATTACTATACAGTAGCATCTACAGGCATTAGTACATATCATACATTAGTACATATTGTGGCCCTGATGAGGGCAGGTAGGGGTATACATTTTGTACTTAAGTAAATACATTTATAAAACGCCACTCAAAAAAACCCATGGAACATTCATGAATGCACAATGTACAACAATCACATTGATGAGAAGGTACAAAAAACTATCCATGCTTTAATTTCAACATTAGTTTTTTTAAAAAAATACTACTACCTCAATTAGAATTAAGGAAGAATGAAATCTAGCACAGAGCAAACATTCAGAATTAAAGAAAAACACTGAGGGAAAGCTTCTCTTATGTATTAGAAAAGTCACATTAAGGGAGGGGGAATTCAGGGGTTTTATTAATTCGTTCCGTTAATGTAATTTTGAATATTCACCATTGTTTTTTACTGAATCCTAGCTTGAATATTGAATATTAATTTTTAGTTGTGAAATAAGTGTCACACAATTTTTTAAATGTTATTTTTTGGGGACTTTTAGTGAAACCAGACATATATCTCACCATCACAAGGCAATATCATAGGCTTATTCTGCACATACAGAATAATGCACTTTCAAACTGCTTTCAATGCTCTTTGAAGCTGTGCGGAATGGCAAAATCCACTTGCAAACAGTTGTGAAAGTGGTTTGAAAACGCATTATTTTGCGTGTGCGGAAGGGGCCACAGTGAAGATGGTGGGAGCTTGTTTATAAAGTACACATACAGATGATTTGTCATATTGAGCATTTAAGGTTTTAAACATCCTCATTTTTGCTATCATAACACTGTACAAAACAGGAATTTTTGGTGTTTAATATTTGCCCAACACAAAAAAAGTAGCTTCTGCTACCAGTTTGAACTGCCTTTGAATAGCCCCTGATAACTGCATCATTCAGGAGAAGATTAAACACCTCTTCTCTGATTCCTCTTTCCCGACATGACATCAACATTTAGATTACAATTGTTGCCTTTAAAGTTAAACCTACAGTTCTGAATGAGAACTGTAGTAAATACATTTGTATTTCATGTCTGTTTGAAAGAAATTGCTAGCCTGCCATGTTATAATGTACCCTTTCAAGCTTCAATACTTACTAAACTTTTTATTATTAATAATGTTAGCAGCAGGGATCTGTGCAGAAAAGCAAATGGTTCAGGGCTAACAAGGAGGAAACTGCAGGTGATGGCACATTTTTGAAACAGCTGGAATGCTTACTTATTCAAAAAATGTTCCAAAATGCAATAAATAAGAGATAATTACTTTAACTATGCACGTATGGAAAATGACTAGAAGGACACCAGAACAAACAAATAACATCCAGGATTTACAGCCCAATTGGGAAGGCAGGGGGAACAAATTGCCATCAGGAAGTGGTGCAGTTCTATACCGGTGGAAATGCCCTCCTCAGGGCACTTACCCCAGCAGAGGGGCAAATCTGCCATTGGGTGGCCACTGCAACCCACTAAGGTTCCTAAACATGGCACAGAGCACCACATCAGCATCCCAAAACTGCTGGTTCTGCATAGTGGGGGCATTCTGGAGACATGGTCACAAGTAGAGCCAACCTTAGTTGGTGTCCACCCCAACTTTGCCTCAGGATATGTGGCAGTCCAGGGCATGGCCTTATGCTGCCCTTTTGTACTCCTGAGCCCAATGGAGAGCTTTTTGGCAGCAGGGAGGAGTTTTTTATATGTTGTATCCCCACAACACTGAAAAGTCCTTTGGAGGCAGTGGAATGATGCCGCAGTGATGCCACCCACAGCCGCCAAGGGCTCTGGATTGGGCTTCCTGAATTCTAATTTAGGTTCAAGTGTAATTTAATGTATGGCATGCATAATTTGAAGCAGATACACACCCCTGGATTATAGAGCTGATTATTATGCACTTTCACTTAAATTTTTAACTTATAGAAATATTAACACAAAATCATATTTGTAGTCAACATTGCAGTAAAACAAATTCAAACAACTTGAAAACCTCAGCTTTGCAAACTAAACAAAAATGAAGTCCTGTCATGTATCAGATACTATTTTGTTGCCCCAGACAAGATACGAAAATATGGGTATTTATTTTGTGACTGGAGACTGCAATACATAGTTAATGTGCCCCATATAACTGGAGCCAGCAAACTGTACAAGGCTGTATAGGAAAAACAAACCATCCAGAGCTTTGTAGTCCAAACTATATTTATTATATTTACTGACAAGTACATTCTACTTAGAAGAAAATACATATAACATTGTAACCCAAGGAGAGCAATAGTTTGTATGTGGAAGAGTAGAAAAAAATCTCACAGTCTCCTTTTTAAAAACATGGGCCTGGCATGGTCATTAGTAACGTATCATTCAATTCTTATATCACCCACACTTGCTTTAAAATTGCTGCTGGGCCCAAGTCAAAATCTGGTGTTGACCTACACTGCTTGGGACTGGTACACCTATGCCTACTTTCATATGAACCTACTTGGCCTTGCTGGTCATCTTGGAAGCCTTGCTTAAAATGTCCCCAACAGTTGGAGTTATGAGCAGTCCAATAAAAGATAATCTCACTTGTGGAACTAAAACTCTCAATTTTCCTCCCCAAAGAGATTTGTATATTCCTCTTTATTGCTATTTTCCACTTGCAGGTAAACATTTTTGTTTGTTTCATTTGGCATTCTCTTATTGACAATGTTTTTTTGTTTTGTTTTCAGCTTTGTTTTATACACGTGTGTGTTGTGTGTGTTTGTGTTAAAAATTGGTTTAATGTTTTTAACTGTTTGACACATTGAGGGCCCTAATTTGATTGAAAGGTAGGGTAGAAATCTCTTAAATAAAAGTAAAAAAAATACACCTTGTCTTATTACTTTCCCAACTATTCACAGGTTACCTGAAAGATTTGGGGTTTGTTACCAGTAACATTATACCCTTCTCTCCTGTACAGAATTGCCAGGCTGAGGCTGGCAGCCTATGGACAACTTACTAAAACAAGATGGGGAGGGGGGGCTCTCCAGAAATTCTGATAATTGACATTTCCTGATAAGGAGACCTCTCCCCACTGGTCCACTGAGTAGCAATGTAGGTAGACAACAGCAAGTGGGAGGTCCCCTGCCATTCTAGAAGATTTGTCAGCTCACCTCTGTATATTTATATTTACTTGTTCTTTACATTCCATATGCCCTTCTATTAGTTTTCTTTTAAATTTTGCTACTGTTGTGATGTAGGACGGGAATCGGGCAACTTTGAGTGAAAAAGCTGATTGGATACAACTCATGAAATGTGAAATAGCCTGACTATTAGCCAGCCAATTAGCACTCTACTGAATTGGGTCTTGCTAATAATTTCCATACATGCAAAGTGGATTGTGATTTTCTGATTCTTCCTCCCACAACCTGTCTTCTAGAAGCACTATTTCAGGGGCATTGTGGACAGCAGCTGGAGGGGAAGCAGAAATGTCATACCCCATTGATGGAAGTCTTCCCACTGATAGAGATTTTCAGTAGGATCCAAGCCATAGTAGAGAAAAAGCAATTGTTTTTCTTTTTTTAAAAAAAGCATAGATTGATATAGCAAGCATGGCATAATACTGACTCTGAGATAATGTTTCCCTGTGACAGTCCATCGTTCAAGGAAGGCCTACAGAATAGAACCAAATCACGCTCAATTTTTTTCCTGAAGAAAATTGTCAAGATTTTTTTTTTTGGCTTCAAGAATGACTTTCTGGAATATTATTTATACATCATATACAGTATTATCAAACTGATTCACTAAATAGTATTAATGAAGCATTCAGAATTTAATTAGAAATTTACTGAGATGTCTCGGTTTCAATATCAAATGGCCAATTTGTCTTTAATGAAGTTCACAGAGTACCCTAAATGTTCCTTTTCCCGGGTATGCGTGTGTGCATGCATGTGTGTGTGAAGTTACACACACACAAGGTAAATAATAAAGTACATCATTTTGCATGGATTCATTGAGACTACCTAATAACGTAGGATGATATACAAGATCTCTAAGTTCTTCATTTCATTAGTCTTGCATATTTGATCCCTCTAGCAGGAAGGAGAAAATACATTCAAGCTATGAGACATCTGTTAAGACAACTCTACAAATTCAATCATGCTAAAGATCTTTAAAAGACTACAAAACATCATGCATACTACCAAACCTCCAAACTCATCCATTAAATCCATTGTACAAACATTTGGAATTCTGTGCAAGAGGTCTAAAAGGACACTTGAAGTACCGGTTAGGATTTATATTTTTTTGGGGGGGAGGGGTCCCCAGTCATTTGTTATGGTGTGTTTAAAAATAATACTCCTTCCTTGGGCCAGTTCCTTTGGTCTGAGGAACTATAAATTCATTTACAGCCCAATCCTGATTAGGGGAGTTTAACAGCTGCTGGGGATGGCTCAGCGAAAGTTCTGCCTGCAATGGAGCTCCAGGCGATGGAGCAAGCAGCAGGGGAAAATAACCCCCACTGTTTCCCCGACAACTCCAATGGGGAGCTATTGTGCTAAGTGTTATTTTGGCATAGGTCTGAGGACTTACACTATGTGTTTTTGAGGATTATTCTGGGCAAAAAGCTTGCTAAAAGTCAACTAAAGTCAGCTCCACAACCCCAGGAATGCCCGTATTCCACCCTCAGCCATGCTGGCATCCACCTGTAGACTGAAGCGGCTCTGCAGGTGGCAAGCTGTTCCTGGTCGAGCATGGCTGAGCTATGCGGCACCCATCCACCACCCTGTTTGCCCTCTCCACCTGTGTAGGTGCCACTTACACTGGTGCGGTGGGCAAATGCACCAGCATGACCCCATACCAGTTCCAGGAGTTGCTGAATGTTTCTGGTATAGTAGATATAAGAATCATTTTAAGCTAAAATTAAACTATACATGAAAGAAAAAACTTTTATTTGAAGCAGGACGCTTTATGTCAGAACTGTGTGTCAGAATTAGAATTCTAAATATATTAAAACAGAAAAAAATCATGAAAAAGTTACCACATTTGTCAATATAGTTCTTTAATAAAGTTTGGTTATAACTTCATACACATTTCAATACCTTGCATTAAATAGTATTTAACTTATCTATGCTTTATTCATTTAACTTATTTAGGCTATATTCTTTAATAATTCTTTATTCCTGACATGAGGCAGATTAACATGCATGGGACTCAAAAAAACTGTACCAGTGAGAAAATAGCCTTTGCTTCACAACCATGAAAAACTTAGGTCCACTCTGCACGGGCCAAAAACAGCTCCCAAGGCACAGTAAAAACACCATTCCTGGTGTGTAGTTCGCATGGCTGCTGCCTCCAAAATGAGGCAGCACTGTGCTTTTCACCCCCAACCAACAGGGAAATGTTGTTTTTGCAACTCGCTCAATGAGCGAGGTTTTTCAAAAACAGTGTTGTGCACCTGGTGCCATGTGAACGGCACCAGGTTGGAGGTGCCGCATTTAGGTTCTTCCTGTTCTTTAAAAACCTACCCTCTCTCCCTGCACAGCTCCACAGGGATGAGGAGGCATGCCCACATTGCTCTCTAACCCCTGGGGCATCGCCATGGCTGCAGGGGCATGTCCCCTTGTTCCTGCAGAGCTCTGCAGGGAGAGAAGGTAGTTTTTTTAAAAAAAACAGGAGGCACCTCCATGAGGAGGCACCTCCGTGGGCCATGGCAGCTCCACAGCTGCTGTCACAGAAGGGTGCGAATGGTTCTGTGGCTCCACTGGCATCATGTATGCCAGTCTGCAACCGCTTCACTGGTCTGTGTGGAATGGGCCTTAGGTGCAGCTCCTGTGATTTTGAGAGGTTTATAAGATTAAGAAGACTTGTCAGCAGTCTGTAGATTATGAAGGCTGTTGTAAACAGTGGTTTAACATGATGCGGAATTTGAAAAATCAGACAGGGGTAGGAGTTATGGGGAAAAAAATCATAATTCTTGTTTCATCTCATTTCTTATTGTCCATCACTTTTACGCTCTCCAAATTACACCAGCACCACTGCTTATTAAAGCTACCGTCTTAACCAGGTGTTAATTTTATGTTACATTAGCTAGCCAATAACAAGCGAAAAATCATATAGATATAGATGTATTGTTTTATGTCCCAATTTCCATGTTCCTATGCTGAAGTCAGCACATAATGTCTCCAACAGTGAAGAATGCTGAGATGCCAACCTGTCAAAACCTAAATCATGGATTACTTCTGCAATGCTTTCCCCCCCTTTGAACAAGATTCCCTTTGGTGGCTTGCCAAGTCGTTTGCTTTGCTGCATATTTTCATGACTGTCAGTCTCGGTAAAGACATTGGTAGCTGCCAAATATATGTATAACATGTAAGGATTGTGGATTTTCTGTCTTTCCTTTGATTTTTTTTAACCACCTCAATTATTCTTAACATGACAAACACAGTATTTCCCACCTTTTCTTTCTTCTTTATTTTTTCCTTAGCCACCACAAATTATTCCAAATAAAAAGCAATATTTATATTCTTTTTGATTTGGCACTCCATGAACTACAATTATGTAACACCTAATATTGCTAATACATATGCTTCCAGACAGGTTGATGGAGACCCCTAATATAGCATAAGGTTATAATTTCAAGTGAATAACAGAAGCTAACTTTCTCTTTAATGAAAAATACTACCTTTTATAAATGCAGTCAATTTCTCCTCGAAGTATTTATTTTGTATTCAAGTTTTTAATGCAGCTGTTGCAGACCCTTTACCCTTCTAACTATTTGAGGCAGGCTCAAGCAGCCTCCAACCTATGCTGGGCAGATTTTTCCACCTTTGCTATGACTGAGCTGTTTTTGATGGTAGTGTATGAAGTGTTTTATACTTGTCTGCTCAGCCTTAGGAACTCCAGAAGATGAAAGGACCCTTTTTCTGCATGGTAAATTCCTCTTTTCAAGGCACCAATGAGAACTGAGGCAAGTTCAACAAACAAAAGTAAAATTTATTAAACTAACAAAATGGGATCAGAAAAATTTCAGAGGATGGAAATCAGGCAGAAATTAACTATACACAAAAACAGTTTCGGCACAGAGACAGTTCAGTTGCTTAGATGTTATGAGAGGTTCCTTTGATCAGTTTGAATCAGAGGCCTGCAACCTGCGGCTCTCCAGATGTTCATGAACTACAATTCCCATCAGCCCCTGCCAGCATGGTCAATCGGCCATGCTGGCAGGGGCTGATGGGAATTGTAGTCCATGAACATCTGGAGAGCCGCAGGTTGCAGACCCCTTTGATATTATGATATTACTGGCTAATGGATTTAAGATGGTTTGGTTTGTACCCTTTCACACAGTACACATATAGCCTTGATGCTGGGGATTTCTGCACAGCAAAAATAAAATGTCCTGCAGATGTTTTAAAATATCCATTTTGGCTTTTTAAATTTGCACGCATCCCACCAAAAACAGTCAGCCAAAAATGTTGACAGTCAAAATGGATCTTTTTTCCCCACCTACTGCACAGAACTTGTGTCATTTTTATAGTTGCATTATGGGCGGGTGCTGCAAAAATTCTCTGTGCTTTCGCTATTTGGTGAAAGTTTTTCAGGAAGGTTTCCTCTGCTTGCTGCTCATCCTCATGCTAATTCCATGTAAAAATAGATGAATAAAGTTTGTTTGTCTAGTGATCCCACGCAATGTCATTTCCCCTTCTTTTGTTTTGAGGAGATGTCTGTGAAGCTATGACACAAATATGCACATATTGCAGCTTCTCTATGTGTGATGTTATAGTTTCACAGACATACCCCTCAAAAAAGGCAGAAAACACATGCATGGGATTGCTAGGCAAAACAAGGAAAAATATTTCTACCATACATCAAGGGAATCACAGATCAAATAGGGAAACTGATGACAAAACATAAACTACAAGCAGTCTTCAAACCTACAGAAAAATACAGCAGATGCTACGCTCAGCAAAGGATACCCTGCAGCTGTGGAAAGGTCTACATAAGAACTACAAAATTCAGGATTCAGCACAAAAGACATTGTTGGCTTAATCCTTCCAAAAAATCTGCAGTAGCAGAACATGCTCTAAACAAAACTGGACATAACATTTTATTTAAAACACTGAAATTTTGGACAACTCAGAAGGTTACTGTCAGACTACACAGGGAGATTATTGAAATCCCCAGCCACCAAGACAACATCAACAAGAAGGAAGAGACTTTGGTGGTTTTCGCATGATCTGAAAGCAACAGCTTCAGCCTGGTAAAACACTGTTTTGGTAGGAACCCTTTGCACAGGCGCCACTGCCAAATCAATGCTGCAGCACTCTGTTCCCGCGAAAACCGTGTTTTCAAACCATTTCAACCATTTCCTGCAAACACTGCTTTCCATCCGCTGCCATGCGAACAGCAGCGGGTGGAAGCCGGTGTATTCCCCTCTTCTCCCTGGCCCCAAATGCCTCCTTACCTTCTGCAGGCAGCCGTCGCTCTGCTGTCGCTCTGAGGAGGTCAGGAGACACGCCCCCTGACCTCCGTAGCTGCAGCCATTGCTCTTGCCATGAGGGCATGTCCCTTGGCCTCCTCAGATCGACAGCAGAGCGATGGCTGCTAGCAGGAGGTAAGGAGGCATTTGGGGCTGTGGAGGGGAATATGCAGCTGTGCAGAGCCTGCTCCAACAGCTGCACATCCCATGGGGCTGTTTTGCGAACGGCCCCAGAGGCTGCATTGGCATGATTCATGCCAATGCAGGCTCTCTCCCTTGGCTGTGCAGAAACTACATGTGAGTTCCCAAAGGCACCTGGTGGGCCACGGCGAGTAGCAGAGAGCTGGACTAGATGGACTTTGGTCTGATCCAGCTGGCTTGTTCTTATGTTCTTATGTTCTTAAACAGCCTTTGAGAATTAACAAAACTTAACTGCCAGTACTTAAAAACACCAGAATCAAAGGTCAAGGGCATGCTAAGTTCATGGACAATGAATTCCACCCAGGCACAGGATTTGCATTCACTAATACTGTTGCAGGGAATGAATTCACTAATACTGTTGCAGGGAATGCAAATGTGAATACAAATGTAAATGGACTGAAAACCCCACCCGCAATACAATGCAGTCAACCATACCTGTGCATAGCAAGTTCCGCCCAAACTCTTACTGACTAGTTCCCCACCCTGGGACATGGACATTAAATACCCCCAGTGGTGGGATTCATATAGTTTAATAACCGGTTCTGGTGGTGGGATTCAAATAATTTAACAACTGGTTGTTTACAAGAACCATTTTAACAACCGGTTCTGCCAAAGTGGTGCGAACCTGCTGAATCCCACCAGTGTATGCCCCACTAAACATTCCCTTTTCACTGGACACAGTGTGTAACACAGTTCTCTCTATGATACACCTCTGAAGATGCCAGCCACAAATGCAGGCGAAACATTAGGAACAAGATCTACCAGACCACGGCCACCAAAACGGCCTGGAAAACCCACAACAACCAAAACAAACATCATTCCTCTACTTTTTACATGGAAATCACACATGAATGAGCTGCAAACAGAAGAAACCTCCATGGAGAACCGTCAGATATTCTCTACTGCAGCACAAAAAATGGCAGGCGTGAGTGGGAAAAAAGAAAGTGAGAGGTTTGGGCAGGAGAAATAAAGTGTTTCGTATTTGCTTTTGTTTGTTCAGCAGGCAGGAAATGTCTTCAACCCAGGTTGAGGACAAAAAAATTGCTAGTTTAGTGATTTTTGAAAAACCCAAGAGAAATAAAACATTTTGAAGATGTTTTGGGGGACAGACCTTTGAAAACCTCTTCCCCAAAATACTTTATAAAATGCCTCCAAGATATTTTATTTCTGCTATGCAGAAATCACCACTTTAGCTACCCACTTCATGTAAATCTCCCTCCTGAAATAACTATAGCAGAATACTAATATGCTGAATGGGAATCTACCTGTGTGTAGAATTCCTGTACTAACTGGTTTGGGAATTCTTCTACTCCCATAAGATATATCCTCTTTCCTTTTATTGATGGTCACCTGTGGAAAGTCTCACTGCTATTACACCTTCAGCCTTGACTACTGGATAAAACTTCCAGTTTTCTTGTCTGAGTATTTTCTGCTTTCAGCACATGCTGACATTCTGTCCTGGTCGCTCCACCAATCAGAGCTCAGATCAGCATACCCAATCAGGGCACTTTCCCATTCCTAGGAAGTTTTTCCCCACTTTGTTGTGATAGCACCTTCTCCCAATGTCTTGCACTTTTCATCCTCTATTTTACTGTGAAGTCCACCACAACTGTTTTCTAGTTTCTGGTCTAAGAACTGCCGCAAACAATATAGATCAAATCAAGCACAAATTGCCTCCAAGAAAAAAAAAACAGGATTGAAAAGCAGTTCTTTAACACTAAATACCCATGCATCCATACCTTATTTTCTTTAGGATTATTGGATCCTAGCAAACGCAGTTTTAAAATACATATATTGCTATATTTTCTCGGAAGGAAACCCTTCTTTGATTTAACAGCAGTTTTGCAAGGGCCTTGTTCATGATCAAATCATTAGAGACTCAAATGAATAATGTATTTTTGAAATCCTCTAATTATAGACTGACACACACCACAATAGTTCTAAGGAGCTGTTATAGTTAATTACATCAATTCTTTCCCCAGTATTCCTGTTCAGTATCTCTCACTAATAAGCAGTTCCTATCAATAAGTGCTCTACCAGTGGATCGTAAATCAAGATTCATTATCTCCCACACAGAAATTATAGTTAGTGCAACTTTGGATTCTTCAGAGTCGTCACTTCTCTAACAATGAATGAAGAAGAATGCAGCATTTTGTTCCATATGACTCTTAAGAACAACATTTCAAGTGCTTCTATAAAATTTACATGTGTGACATGCTGTGTAATTGAACTGTTCATTGTATACTTTTCTCTTGGTTTTTGAAAACTTTCTTGAAACACTATACAAAGAATATATTTTGTGAGACTAATAAACTTCAATTTATTTATTTATGCTGTGATTAAAATGCAAGGAATAAATATCAATCAGACAGTATGCTCATTTCACTACCAGCAACTTGAAGGATTGACTGCCTTATTCTTGCATCAACTAACATAATCAACTTGCTGATGTCAGTGATAGAAGTAGAGACGTGTCTACAGTCCCAATCAGCATATGATACATCTCCCAATGTGTTATCTTTTAAAAGTCTCTTGTTCTATCACTTACTTGCATATACACAGGGGCATGGGGCCCATGGGAATATATGGGGTCATATGTCCTGGGTGGATGCCTTTTTGATCATGTGGGAGGCAGAAAATTGCTCTTCACCCCCTCCTCCTTCCCCCAGTGTTGAAGACGGACCCAGACACCCCCTTCCTCCCTCTCCCTTGCTTGCTTGCTCTCTGGGGAGGTTGGGGTGGCATGCTTAATGCGGATCCATTGTCATCATGCCCCCCCACAGTTACCCAGCCCTGCCCTGCAGAGGAGTGCTGAGACTGGCAGGGAGGAGAGAACTGTAGTGGTTGGTGATGGGGTGCCTCTAGGGGGTGCTGCAAGGGGGGTCCTGGCCCCCCAGGACTAGCTGGGTGCCCCCCAACAACCCACTGTTGGGTTCCAGCAGTAGCAGCAGGCAGGGCAGGGCAGGGCAGGGCCCTTCAAGGCTAGTCTCTCCATCGGGTGGGGGGCTGAAATGGGCTGAGGGAGCAGGGATGTCTGGGTCATCCTTGCAAGGCGGGGTCAAGATGGCCAACCTGGAGACAGTCCTGGCCAATGTGAGTTACCTGATGGACATGAAGAAGAGAAAGAGTGCACCTGCTGGCTGGGTCAGCAAGAAGATTGTCCTGCCCGAGCCTAGGTGAGCTGCAGCTGGGCAGTGGTCAGGAGAAGAGGGAGTCCCTCAGGCAGCTCACTGCTCCCAGCATCCCCCATCCCTGGATACATGCTTGACAGTTTAGGCAGGGGACCCTCCTTTAGTACTCAATGAAAGAAGCTAGAGGGGAAGGAGAGGGGAAGAGCCAGTCAAATCCCCCCCGACACACACACACACTGCCTTCACCTTAGACCCACCACCCAACTTAAAGACTTTCTGTATCCTGGCAACATTACACACACCGCCATCAAAATTTGATCCCTTCAGCAGCCTATAAGAATGGTGTGGAAGAGAAGAGTTTGGATTTACACACAAACTGCCTTTCTCTTCTGTAAGGAGACTCAAGGCAGCTCACAAACTCCTTTCCCCACAACAGACACACCTTGTGTGCCAGGTAGGGCTGAGTGAGTTCAGACAGAACTGTGATAAGCTCAAGGTCACCCACCAGGCTTCATGTGGAGTAGTGGGGAAACAAATACTGTTCACTGGTGGGGGAGGGCAACCACCCATACGGGAGAGGGGGACTCAGATTTTGCCCCAGACTCGATTGTCCCTAGTTATGCCTCTGCATATACAGATAAAATAATGAACTGCTGAAAGGTTTAAAGCTTAAAACTCTAAATCCCAACTGCATTATTTTTCAGTGAAGAAATTTCCAGCAACCTTTCATGTGACATTCTTTATTAACAAATGCTACAAATCTCATTAAAATCACACAGAAGCCTTTCAACTATTTGAAATACTAATATAATTACAGTAGTAATACACAGTAATATTATTTGAAATGGCAGATACTGACTTACACTATGAGAATTTCAGTATGTGGGAGTCAACCTTGCAGTTTTTCAAGCCGGTTCTATAACCAGAGTTGCCTGAGAACCGCCATGTGGCTTCTATTCTGCTCTCTAGTCATACTCATGGAGCTGTTCATTAGGTCAGCTGTTCAGATTCACTCAAATTAATTTCAGTGAATCCATTTAGATAATCAGTTAGCTAACAAGGAGGGAAGTTGGGGAAAATTTTGCTGTCAGCAGTTGGTTAAGATCTGGACTGAGTTTGTTTCTCTTCTATTTACTAGTATTCAGACTGGCTGTGTCCTGAAGCATGAGCCTATGGCCTTGCATAAGCCAGCTTAGTGGATTCAGGATCAATCCACAATGTGATGTAGTATATTCTCTGTTGATGTGTTTTATATTTTGGTATTTTCATAAGCTCTGAGTCCTCCTTGCTGATAATTAGGATGAAAATGCCTGAATAAATTAATTACACTGCTTTCTCACTTCTGTCATTCCTCCATATTTTTACTGCAATCATGGCCAATTAATAAAAGGCATATTGTTGAAAGAAATAATTCTGTTGAAGATTGCTGAGTTGAGATATATTAATTACAGTTGAAAACAGCAATGTTTACAGTGTGGTGTAGCAGTTAAGAGCAGGTAGTTTCTAATTTGGAGAAACAGGTTTGATTCCCCACTGCTCCGCATGAATGGCAGACACTTATCTGGTGAACTGGATTTGTTTCCCTGCTCCTACACATATAGCCTGCTGGCTGGCATTGGGCTAGTCACAGTTCATTCAGAACTCTCTCAGCTCCAACGACCATACAAGGTATCTCTTGTGGGGAGAGGAAGGGAAAGCAACTCTTTAACACTTCAGGCAGAAGCTGTACTTAACAGGTTCCATTTTAAAATGAACATATTTACTCAGTGAAGATCTCTTTGCTGCAGTGGCAGCTGCTGCCAAAGCATTTTTTAAAAACTTCACAGTTAATCTCTAATGGTCAATCAGAAGCTGGTTTCACCCACTTTCTAAAATCATTAGCAGGTGCCAGGAAAGGTGTCAGCAAGCACTTAAATTCACGGTAAGATTTGTTGTTTGTTTGTTTTGCTTTATTTTAATAAAGATTTGAAATAATTTTGGAAAAAATAGAAACAATAATATCTGTTTCATAAAATTTCATAAAATCACCATGCCAAGTCCATCCATCAAATGGAATTGCATCTGACTCTTTTTCTGCCATTATTCTGTCCTGTCTAATTGTGGCCAGTAAAACAATAGTTATAAATAATTTGGTTTATGATGAGACTGCTGAGCTGGGATGAGTCATCAAAATATCTCTGAATGAAACATTTGGGTTTGTAGCTATCATGCTTAGTCAATTTACTGCTAAATGATTAACAGGAGACAATTGAATGGAGCACATGTGTGCAAGTAATAATGACGTATTCTTAAAAAAAATCTACCGTAGGGTTCAAGTTCTTATGACCCTATTGTTGAAGAGCTAGAATAGTTTGACAATTCATTTAATGTATATAATGTTCCATTGTGTAACACATTTCCAGAATTAATTTTTTGAAGTGCAGTCTTTGGGTAACTTATGGAAGCTGGGACATGTTCTGAAATATGTGTAATTCACATTTTATTATATGGTTTGCCTCTGAAATTGCTTTAAAATTGTTAACTACTGCAAAGTCTAAAGGATAATGTGGGGTAGTTGTTGAAATAAAACAAAAATAACAAAAAATATGTTTATTTCTACATATATTTTGCCAGTACTGAGGCTTGTACTCTTTTTTGTGAAAGCCTGTGCAAAATTAGAACTACAGATTTTTCTCAGTACAACTTGTACTTACAAAAAAAGTTAAGCTGGTATTCTGAAAATATATCCCTGATGTATTGCAAAGTACTGTGACTTTTCTCCAATGTGCTTCCTATCATCTGTCAAGTTATGGTAAAACAGACAGATCACACAGGGACTACTTAAATACACAATTGATACACATATATTTGCAAAAAAAATTATACTTAAGTGTTCTATACCCACTCACACAGAGCAATCAACCTATGGGGTTGGTGGCAACACAGATCATTTGCAATACAACTGTAAATCAAACTATATCTAGAGAAATCTCTCTTACTATAATGTATAATGAGTTGCATAGTCACAACCTTTGGTAACAATGGTACTTGACTAGCATATATCTTCATTATTTCTTTAAGTTAAAATATATTTGTAAGTGTTCCGTTCCTACAATTATCCAAGTTGGATGCTTCTCTTTTCTTCTATGTGTGTGTGAAGTTGTGCAGCTTAATCACAGAGCACTTAGTCCATGTAGGAGAGAAGTACAAATTCATTACTTGGGTCTGGCAGGACGTAATGACAGAAAGCAGAAGCATGAGTTTATTTAAGCCCCTGCTTTCCAATGCATGCATTGTAATGTTCTTCCAATGTAAAATAATAATACTCTATAATCCTTCACATTTGAGAAACCAAAATGTTCTTTTTACAAAGTACATTGGCTGTTATATCAGGACTGTCATCTCTTCCTGATAAGTTGATAACATTGACAGAAAATCTTTACATTGAAGTAACTAAAACAGAACAAATCATTACCATTGGTCCATAAACTTTGCAGTTGCTGTCCCCTACTACTGTTAAATATAGTTTATAAGAATTATATAAAAATGTCTGTTGTGGACATTTGTCTTTCTTCCATTTGTTTACAGCCATAAATGGAATTCTGAAATATGTGGAGTGGACTACAAAACATACTGTTATTTCCTCCCTCCTACTATTAGCACATCAGAGGGAAGGTGGCATGGTATAGCCCAACCTCATTGGATTGCAGCGGCTAAACAGGTTGATACATGGATCAGAGACCACCAAGAAAGAATCTGCATAAAAAAGCAATGACACTTGCTTGTCACTTGCCTTGAAAATCCCTTGTTGGGGTCGCTATAAATTGGTTGTAACCTGATGGTTCATGCATTTGTGTTGTTAGCAGAACTGTCAGATCTGCTAACAGAGCAGAAAGCATTACTCTGTGATTCATTTGAGAAAAATCAAGAAAGTAAATTCCACAGAACATGTGAAGATTGGTGCAGTTTACCAAACACTGTAAGTCACTAGACAGTGTCTTTCATCAGATATTTACCTAAGGGATTATTATGGTAAGTCAATGAGCATTAATGAGGTTGCTTATGTTCAAATCTAAAATTCACCAAAACAATTGTTAAAATCAAACCTATACAACCAATACACAAACACACACAACCAATATATATATAAAATATAAGCAGTGATGGTAAGACAGTAACAAGAGGTAAGTCGGTCCATGGATTTAGTTAGATTAAAACAGTTCTGAAAATCAATGATTATTTTGCTATTGAATGAAGCTGCATTAACACTAAAGGTTATATTCCTTGGTGACATGACACCAGAGATGACTGAGGCTCAATATCTTTTGTGAAGTTGCTCAACATTTCTATGTCAGGAAATTGTTAACCAGACTTCTAAATCTGAAGGGGTCAACATTAGCTTGAATTGTCTGACAGGTAAAGACTAACTTCTTGCATAAAAGAACTTGCCACAGGCCATTTTCCTTTCATAAATATTATGAATTAGCCCCTGGCTAATTTTAAACATTTTTCTTCTTCTATGATAATATAGTAGCAGTTGCAAGGATACTATATGTAGTTTCTCAGATTTCAAATCCTGTGGAAGGAATCATTCTTCTTCCATTGCATATCTAACTCCATTTCTCCTTTACACTACCATTTTTCAGCACAGGCTGCACTTTCCTTCACTTGGGTTATCTATAAATTTGTCAGACAGGCTTAAGCCCACAAGTGAATTCTAAATCTGGGACTTGAAGGATGTCATGTAAGATTTCAATCCGTTAATCTCCAGTGTGCTACGAAGAAGGATGCTGCAAGATGATCAGACAGACTGGGAAAGTCATAAAGAACAGAAGAATAGAGCAAACCATGTGACAGGTGTTCCACTGCTTAAAATTAAATCTAAATAACTTATTTTCATTTTACCAGAACAAAACCCAAATATATGCCATTCAGGTGAGTTGTCTTTCTAATACACAGACATCAGGCATACAGGTCCAAATCTTTGCACAGAATTTACTTTTTCATTTTCAGCTTGGCTTTTTTTATTGGGGTGAGGAGATTTGTTTGTTGTACTTGTGAATTCTAATTGCTTTCATTATTATATTTATGTCATCCGCCATTTCCCCCCTCTATTTCCCCCACTGCATATTGGGTAGAAGAAGACTTTATTTACAGTCAATGACCAATATATTACAAATCTCCAAAATATCTACAACAAAACAAGAATGCAGATCTCTCTCCCGTATTTCAGCACTATCCATCTATATATCATTATACTTTGTAGACACACCAAACAGCATAAAATTACTAGACAAAACAAAAATACTGGGTATGATGCAACAGTCATGGCCACTGCCATTTTGTCATGTCCATCAGTCTAGACTGGCAAGAGAAAAAGCACAAGCAAGCAGGAATTTTGTATCCCTGCTTTTGCCAGAGCCTCGGAAGCTCTGGAATGTCTGTGGCATGTACCCTCAATGTATCTTGGATTATGGTGCTTGAAACTATTGATTTCAATCATCCTGGGGCTCCATTCTCCAGCATATGCAGAGGCATGGCACTTAAGATACATTATAAAAAGGTAAGTCAGCAACAGGGAAGAGACTGTCTACACTCTTCCTGATCTAACCAACAGCAGTGAACCAACCCTACCTTACACCTTAGTACAGTGGAGGCGAACCTATGGCACGGGTGCCAGAGGTGGCACTCAGAGCCCTCTCTGTGGCACACCCGCACAGAGTTCGTCATGTGTGTGGGGGAATTCCCCCACACACACATCTAGGCTGGCCTGGGCTGCTGGACTTGATGTGCGTGCACATCAGCAAGCAGGGAGGACTCGGCTGGCAGGCCTGGTGCCTGTGCTCCAGGTGGCTGCCGCCCGGGGGGGGGGGGGGCAGAGGCGGCAGAGATGCTAGAGAGGCGCAGAGCAGTGCATGTGGGACTTGCTGGAGGCTACAGCAGGCTGGCCCCTGCTTGAGGGGGTTATTCAGGTTAAATTGCCACATTGGCACTTTGCAATAAATAAGTGGCTTTTGGGTTGCAATTTGGGCACTCAGTCTCAAAAAGGTTCTCCATCACTACCTTGGTAAGTGGGAAAGCAGAACCTCCATTTCATTTACAATTGCAGAGTTTGACAGCTTCCTGTAGTGAAAGAGCTATATAAAGTCAAAAAAGAGACTTCTTAACCTGGACAAACTTCTTCTAGCCTAAAACTGGATCCATACTGTTATCTCCCCCCACCCCCACTCCCATTCCTTCCGACCTCCCTGTACTCTATAGAAGACTGCCAGTGGCCAGATCAATGGCAAGTTTAGATTATACTAAATATTGCTGTACAATGTGTTTTATTTCAGTTGATATAGTCATGCCAAAAATAGTTAAAATAGTTAGCTGTTCGTATTCAAATGGAGATTCCAATTCCCTGGCATGCAGGAACTTCAAGGTTCATTTATGTTAAACCTGTGCTGCTGGTATTCAATGAGAAACAGAAAGGTAGAGGATAAAACAGCAGCTATTCTAACTGATGCAGTGACCAGAGAATTCCAAGCAAAACAATGCTCACTAGACATGACATAGACCTCCACACAACCAAAGCAAGACATTCTAATGACATCTTTTTTTAAAAAACCCATCTCGTCATTTTTTTTGTCTGGATAGTGCAGACAAAAATAAAGTGTCTGAGAAGACAGCAGGTTTTTTCCCCTTCCCACCACACATTTTTTGTTTCCACCTGACATAAGGTTTCCAATTTCATTTTTCCCCACCCATCATTTTCTGCCACTTGACTCCTCTGTGCTGCCTGCCATTTGCTGAAGATACTGGGATGTTTGCTCTGCAAGCATCATAACTGCTGCCTTTTGGGCCAATAAAATACATGATTCAGCTTATCATGCCACTCCTGTTCGCAAGATGTTACAACTTAAAGAAAAATGGTTATTAAATGATGTGTAGACTGTATTTGATGCCACCAAATTGACAAAGATATATAAAACATGCTGAAAATATGCTACAAATGTCAACTACAAGAGGCTCTTTCTTTTATTTGTGGTGAATATGCAAAGAAGTTAAATGTTTTTGGTATGATATTAAAAGAAATACAAAAAAATTCTGAAGATAACAATTGTGAAAAAAAAAACTGAGGCTTTTTGTTGGGACTTATAGGAGATGAAATTCCAAAACAACACAGAATTATTTTTATTTATACTGCAGCAAAAACTCTATGTGCACAAAAATGGAGGGATAAAGAAATACCAACATAGGAAGACTGGATTTTGAAAGTCACAGAATATTCAGAAAAGCAAAAATAACATCTTTATTAAGGGATGTTTTTATAGAATATCTTTTGAGAATTTATTCAAAAAGAGAATCAATAGCAGGATTTGAAGTTTAGTATGAGAATATTAGTAAAACAAAATGTATGAGAATATTAGTAAAATAATGTATGAGAATATTAGTAAAACAAAAATAATGGAAGTTAAAAAAACTTTATGCATGATTTTTTTTTAAAAAAAAAACCCTTCAACCTTAATCAAAGATGAGATAGCTGGAAGTCAGTATAGTCACTGTAGGGTGTAATGGGTAGCATTTTGTTAGTGTTTAATTTGTTTTTCTCTCCTTTTTATTGTTTTCTGTTGGTGGTGGTGGTATCCATGTCTGCTTTATGAATCTTTTGTGTGATAAAAATAAAAAAGAAATCACAGCAGTCCTGATGACTTTGATTCACAGATCAACTTTCATCAGTTTGTTACTTTTTATTAGATAAGGTAGGTGAATATTTGTGTAGTCTAGAGCAGAGGTGGGATCCAGCAGGATCTCACCAGTTCCCGAGAGTGGGTTACTAATTATTTGTGTGTGCCGAGAGGGGGTTACTAATTGGGTCTGCTTTTCCGTTAGAAATTCCATTAGGTCCAAAAATCATAAAGTCCTGTTGTTTCCTATGTGGCTGGTTAGCGAAGGTAGAAAACGGGATAATTCTCCCTGTTGGGCTGTTTTAAAAATATGTTTTAGAAATATGGTAAAGTTCCTTATTTAAGGAAAGTATCCTTTTCATTTCTAGAAACAAAATTAAGTATTTGAAAGTATTAAGTATTTGACAGGCAGTCAATTAGAGGAGAAGTAGTTGTTTCTGTTGGCAGTATATGATAGGACTTGCTATAATGAGTTTAAATTATGGACAGAAAGATACCAGCTGGAAATTAGGAACTTTTTTTTACAGTAAGAGTTTTTTACAGTAACAGAGAAATTATTAATGCCCTGCCCCTGAAATGCCCAGCCACGCCCCCATCGTGCCCTGCCCAGCCCCACTGGCGCTACGCCACTGTTTGAATCCCACCACCATGGGAACCTGTTACTAAATTTTTTAGATCCCACCACTGGTCTAGAGCAAGTGCAGTATAATGACAAATGGAATGAAGCATGGACTAGGAGATCCAGGCTTCAAATATACCTTCTGCTATGAAAGTTTACTATAAAGTAAGCCAGTATTTTTAAGATGCAATGAAGAAAATAACAGGTAAAAGATTACTGAGATCATAAACATGAAATGTTATATTAATTATATTTGCTGAACTGAGATGTTGGTCCAATCTGAACAGAAGTTATTGGTTTTTTAAATTTTATTTTTATTAGTAAATTATATTACAACAGTTAAAAACTAAAAGTACAAAGAAAATTAAATGTACGTCAATAAATGTTAATATAATTTTAAAAAGAAAAATCGAGACACTGTAGATCTTATCTATCAATCTACAATCTCTTTGTCTAACTTTAACAAATCTGCTAAATGGCCTATAGTAGATTTTAATACTAAAATTAATACTGAAAACACAATAAAGAAGAAAGGAGAAAAAGAACAAGAAGGGAACAGTGACAAAAATGTCAATCATATATAATCCTTGTTTGTACTCAGCTTATCAATTGACACAATAACAATCTAATGTAATTATTTATATACCCTGTGACCCTCTAGATTATGATACTGTAGATAAGGTTTCCAAGTTTCTTCATATTTTTCTGGTGCGTCTCAGGCTGTTTCTGCACAGCCAAATAACAGCGCCCTAGGGACTGAAAAAACGCTGTCCCTAGGGTGCTGTTTGCACAGGAGGTGTTGAGCGAGGTTTTTGAAAAGCTCAACGCAACCGTGCGAGGACACCGCTGTTGGCCCCTCCAGTGTCTGTGAGGGACTTACCTTGTGTTCCTCTGCAGCTCTGGGTGGCTGGGACGACATCCCCACACTGGCCTGTGACCCCCGAGTGTCGGAGGGCAGCATGGGCATGTCTTCCCAGCCACCCGGAGCTGCAGAGGAACACAAGGTAAGTCCCTTAATGGGAAAATATAGAGTGAGGAAACAAATATTGCAAAACAAAGAATAACAGATTCAATTCTCATGAGGTGGAAATGAAAACAAAATGAGGATTTTGGGATCAAAACAAGAGAGATAAGTTATCTGAAACTATCATTAATTTCTACATTGTCTTGTGACAAAGTAGGTTGAATCCGAAAAATTAGAGAGTTACAAGCATATCCAAGTGAAGCCTTCATATCTGTGTGCCAATGATGGCTAAAACAGCACCAAAGCATGGAGAATTGTTATCACAAAGGAAATATTTCAAAATACTGTACATCTTTTCCTTTTCATGTATTTTAAAAATGGCTTAATTAGTGACATTCAAAACTGGTATGGATGGAGAAAATAAGAAATAAAAGGTGTTATGAACTGCAGAGAAAAAATGCATATTTTAAAAGTGCAGTTCTGTCTGCAGCCATTATTGTTTATATTCAGAGTGAGGCATAGAGGCCTGGGAACAGGGAAGCCACCTGATTAGCTGAGGCAACTCAGCATTCTGATTGGTCAAAGACTGGATGTCACTGAGAGATAAGATTATCTCCTGGTGTTAAACTATCTGAGGGGCTTTTGGAGTTTGAAGTTCCTGAAGTGAAAAGCTATCTCCTTTTCATGTGCTTAGCACATAACCTCTCGAAGGCTGTTTCTGCATGGCAAAAATTACCAGTGTCGGCCCAGTAGAAAAACTGAGTGAGTTTTGGGTGCTGTGTGGTTTCCGGGCTTTATGGCCGTGTTCTAGCAGCATTCTCTCCTGACGTTTCACCTGCATCTGTAGCTGGCATCTTCAGAGGATCTGAAGAGCCATACAGCCCGGAAACCACACAGCACCCAAGTGATTCCGGCCGTGAAACCCTTTGACAATAGATTGAGTGAGTTTTTTTTAATAAAACAGCAGCTTCCACCTGGTACCGAGCGAATGGCACCAGGTGTAAGGCACCATTTCTCGGCCCTTTGCTTTTGTTTTTGAAACTTACCTCCTCTTCCTGCATTGCTCCATGGGGATGAGGGGACACACCTCCTGCCCTCCAATTCCTGGGGCATTGCCAGGGCTACAGGGACGTGTCCCCTCATCCTGATGGAGTGACGCAGGAAGAGGGGGTAAGTTTTAAAAATGAAAACAGCACGCCTTGTGCAGAGATGCTGTCGCAGGGGCACAGAAGCGCTGGGACCCCAGCATAGAAGTGTTCAAATGGCCCCATGTCGGCGATGGTGTCATGTACACAAGTGCTCCAGTGCTCCCAGGGTCTGTGCAGAAATGGCCTATGAAAAGTAGTTCAGTCAGTGAAGTAAATCTGTCTGATTCTACTGCCAATAGCCCTGTGTGCTGTGGTTTAACCAAATATAGACTAGAGAGAACTGGTAGTTATGTTATTGAGGAGCTCAGGCTGAGGGGCGTATATATATAATATACATATAAAACCAGGGAAAGATATATCATACATGAAAAGGGAAGAAGAATTCCAAATACCAGTTAGTCTGGAGTACTGGCTTTTGCTTTGAGTTTCCTCTAAATAGGTGTTTTACGTCAATTTGGGGGTTTTCTATGTGTGAGGGCTGAGTGAGGGTTAATGTATCAAGGCTGATGGCACCGAGGATGTTTAATATTTATGCCAGAACATCTTAAGTAACAAAACCATCTAAGTAACTGTACTATCTGAAGAATATCTAAGTTTACAAAAACTGATCAAACTTATTTAAGCCTATGACTGAAAAAAAATGGATACTCTGCCAAAGCTGTGTAAATTTATTTTCTTTTGTCATATGCATTTCTCCCTCCAAGTTATTCATCCCTCATTCCCACCTCCCTCTGTTGAATAAATCTTTTATTCTGTTAAAGTGTTCTCTGCCTCAGTATTATTATTTTGGTAAGCCTCATAAAAGAGTTTGCCAAGCAAAATTTTAAAGTAATGAGCTTCCTTTACCTTCTAGGGAGTATAATAGGACTGGGGGAAAGTACTTCTTGTCACAAAATACTACCATTTCTGAAGCAACATAGTCCCTGAGGTGCAAATGGTGTGAAAAAATCTGACAAGCCTGATCAGTGAGGGGTTTCCCTGTCATCGTGATTTGAGAAAGGTGTTTGTGTGGGGGTCTGTGCACAGGGCTAGCCACCAAAACAACTAAAGCAGAAAAACCAGTCATGATACAACTGTATTTGCAATCATTTCTATATAAGTTCCCAAAATATAGACTAATACAAAAATAAATAATTTAAAGCACTCCAAATAATTTTTTTAAAAATCAAGAAGGGTTTTCATACCTCGTGGTATCTGACTGGGATTTCAAGGCAAAAATGAAATGTATTACAACATTCTGCTTCCCAACTTTCCACAAGAGTAGGATTATGAAAGCTGAATAGGAAGGCAAAGTCTAAATCTTTTCAGAAGCCTTTTTGGCCAAAGTTCAAATCTCTGCTGATCAGTTTGCTGACAGGAAAGGGGAAACACTTTGAAATTAATGATGGTAGACTGGCCCCTGTACTCTTGTGGCAACTGGAGTTCAGTGTTGCCATGGAACCTTCAACAGCACAACAATTAATGCATACCATGAGTTTTAGCTCCAGTTGCATTTAATTATTACTTTGGACTTTGTGTGCCCTTTCCTTTCTATTATGTTGAACTTCTTGTTAATTAACTATAAGCTTTTCATAGTCCATAATTAAATTATGCAATGATACATGCTCAAAGTAATACCACTACTGAAAATATAGGAAAATAAACCAGTATTTATTTTATCAAAAAATAAAGAAACTGTACAAACTGGACTGACTGGGGTCATTCTCCAGCTTCCCTGCTATATCATATCAGGAAAATCACACCTTGAAAACTCTGTTCATAGCTGCTTTCCTCAGAGCCTCTAATAACCTAGCAAAATTTGTAGCCCTTCAAATGGATCTCTCTTTTTTCTTCTTTGCTTCTGAAGTCATCCCAGCCCACATACTCTATCAAAAATTCCTATTGAATATCCTTTCAACTCCCTTTTGCTAATTGAGTAGTCTAGTGAGATGAACCGCCTCACCTCCTTAGCTCGCTGGCAGGATAACCACTCTCTGATTAGACTTTTCAGATTTCTCACCTTTTTACAGGAACTGATCTGCTTAAGATTGTAGTCTATGGTGTAGTAAAAGCACTTTTCCTCAGCCCTGTAACTTTCCCTGAAGGTGAAAGGCAGGCCATTATTTTTAAACTTTCTGGCAAATCCCTTTTTAAGGGACACAAAATAATATAGAGGCAGATTCAAACAAAACAGAATTAAGATTCATTTAACAGTGACATTGGGAAAGGGATATAACTTGGATTGAAGAAATAGATAGGGCAGGAGAAATATATTTAGAAGAGCTTTGGCATCATATTCAGCATTTGGTTGTTACCATGGGAACAGGCTCATTAACATTTATTCAATTACAGATTCAGTAGCTTAGATGTTCTTTAGATATTCCTTACATGGTGCAGTTTTTAAGATGGTATTGGCTTAAGGATATCACATGCTAGATCTGACACAAGCTTGGTACTTCACCAGAATACCATCACACCACCTTCCCTTAGTTAGAATCCCAAGCTTTTTTTTAAAAAAAAAAGCTCTCTTGAGAAAAACCAAAGCAAACCCCAATATATCAGACTACTGATGCCAAGAATTCTTCCACTCTCTGGGAGACCTCTATCTCTCTCTGTGTCTCTGTCTATCAGGCCCCTCAATAACCCACCACCAGTTCTCTCAGTCAGTGTACATTTTGCTTTCACTCAGCTCAGGCTGATAGCAGAAAAACGAGCCACACACAATGACTAAGCTACTCTTCTCAGAGATATTGTTTAGCACAGTAAAGACAGTTAGGTGTTCACTCCTAGACATCCACATCTTAAAGTCCCTCAAATTGTTGTAAGGGAGATATTCTCCTCTCTCCCTCTGTCATCAAATTGTTAGGCCAATCAGAGGACAGGATTGCCTGTCCAATCAGGTTGCTTCCTTTTTCCCCAGGCTTTTTCCTCACCCTGAATGTAAACAATCTGGCCTTCAGACAAACCTGCACTTTTTTTAAAAAAAATGTAGTCCATCACATCGAGTTCCAGAAGAATGTGTGTGGTTCAAACAGAAGCAGCTATCACAGGAGTTCCGCAGCGGGTGCTGAAGGGAGCGATCACACTTACGGGGGGAGAGCGAAACCTCTCCTATTTTGGCCGTTTATTACAACCTTAACTATACTAGTCTGCACTCTAATAGATTGATAATTGATAAATCTAATGTCCCGCTATGCTGGAAATGTAAGAAAGAAATAGGTACATTTCATCATGTGTGGTGGTCCTGTGACTTATTGGAGTTTTGGAAGAAGATTCATGAAGAGGTAGTGAAAGTGGTAGGATGTAACTTCCCCATGTATCCAGCATCACTTATTTATTGGGTCCAGCATTGTTTGCAGATCAGGCATTGAGGCCACATATGCATGTGTTAGTCCACATGATGACGGCAAAGGTGCTACTGGCGCAGATGTGGAATTCAGACAAAATACCTGAGTTGGAAGAGTGGAAACTTAAAGTACATCACTATTATTGGATAGATTGGCACATCAAATTCATAATCTGCCTTATGAAACATACAAACAGAATTGGGAGTGTTGGACAAGATATATTATCTTGGAGGAGAAGGTAAAAGATGTATCTGTAGTATATTACAAAAACAATATCTTTTAATGTATTGTCGAAGGCTTTCATGGCCGCACAGCACCCAAATATCTCTTAAATTATAATAGAGTATTAGATGGATAGAAGTATAGAGTTGAGGGGAGGATATAATATGTTTAATTGGATTGCTTGTTTTATATTTGCTTAATAAGTCTGTGGTATAAGTAGTATTGTGTTATAATGTTATGATTTTATAATGTGTATTATCTGTAAGAGGTCAATTATATCTTACAAAATCTTAATAAAAATTAATATGGAAAAAAGAAGAAGCTATCACCAGTCGTTCTACCATACTAATACCCCTCATTTATAGTGATGGGGATTCTAAAATCCAATTCATTTTTGATGTTCAGTTGGATAAGTACACCAATTTGGGGCAGTAATAGCCCTATATGTCCCACAGATGCTTAGCAAGAGAGAGCCTGTATCACATCTTCATAAAATGTATTATGAAACAATGTAAACCTGCAATTCAAATATTTGTAATAGGATACAGAAGAGACTGAAAGTATAATACAATTTGGCTGCATGAGTTTTACCAAATGTTTTTTGCCAATTGTCAGCATTGAAGCAATGTTGTACGTTCAGGGTCATTCACCCCCCCAGTTTATAATGAACAGCTTCTTAAACAAGTAATAACTTCAAGACAAAATACACATGATTGCCATAGGACTTTACAGCATCTGTGAGTTTCCCATGGAAAAATGGCATGGAGGGAAGTAGCAGCATCTCCTCCCACAACGTGGTCCCAATCTAGACTGGGTCCATGCAGTGTTTTTAAACTGAGTTACCACAGCGATCTCACAACTGTTTTATGGCTACAAGTTCCCATGGTGATAATATGATAGATGTAATATATAGTTTGTCCTTGTTTAAGCTACCTATTTTCCTCCCAGGATCATTTATTTATTTATTTCTGAGATCTTTTTATATTGCCCTTCCCTTTTAGACCCAGCAATTTTGCCTGGGGTGAGTTCTATGGGTCAAATGTGTAGACTTTGAATCATTATAGCAGGAGGAGGGACTAATTGTCACTGATGATCAGAAAGTTTTCTTTTTAACTCCTGCCCATTTCTCAAGTGAAGTAATCATTTCTATAGGCTATAGGTGGAGCAAATTAATGTTCTTAAAGAGCTAATGGTCCTGGAAGCAATTTCTTCATAACCGTAACCCTTACCTGTAATCCTGGAATGGTACTCTCCAAGGTAGTTTCTTAGTCATGCCATAAATCAGGCTGTCTCTTGTTTTTGGAAAAGCATGAAACAACATTTATGTGTGAATAACTGGGGGAGCAGGGGGGATGAGGCAGTAAGAAGAAGATCTGGTATTGGTAAAAGGAATGTAATATTCCTGGGAAATAACACCGCGATCACAAACTGTATATGCTTATTATCACAGGTAGTCAAAGTGTAGCTATAATTTTGTCTTTATATACATATAGTGGTAGCAAGCGTAGTCTGTTTAGAAGACCAATCAATCAATTTAAAAAATCCACCATCTTTCCATAACATTCTATCTAAAGAGCAAGTCTGCTATTGCTAATCACTTTAAGTAGATGCAGATCGTATTCCAAAAAAAGGGGAAACTAAGAAAGGGAGAAAAATGTACATTTGAATCAATCTAAAAGTACAGTTGATGTGTTAAGTAAGGCACCATTTCCTGTTCACACTGTTAAATATCTTTTGGCTTTAGCTACAATGATTAGCTCATCTTTCTGGATAAGTGGAGAGATAAAATGCACTGTCATTAAATGAGGCATCAACCCAGATATGATTAATTTCCACTTAGACAGGAAGAAATAATTTACAGTATAAAAATATCCTAAGTACTTGCATGCCAATTTAACTCTGACATACTAAGGGGCAATGTCTGAAAAACTGTGTATTGCTACTGGGTAACATTTAAGTAGCAGATGGAGCACTTTTTTGCTGCATCTTTTTTACTGCATTAGAAAGATCTAACACATACCAATTTCTAATGCTATTGGTCCTTTCTGCAAAACGCAAATAAAACATCTTGGAGACATTTTAAAAAACAACTGATTTAACCTTTTTGTTTGCATAGCATGGAGAAAGAAAGTGTAAGCAGGGAAAGCAGCTCTTTTTTTCCCACCTCCCCACCCCCAGCTTTTACTTTCAGTTTCTACTGAGCAGCTTGCACCTGCCATTTTCTACCCTTTTCAGGAGGTTCCATGCTGCTGCCATTTACTGAATGTTCCCACAGAGGTTCCTCTGCTTGCAGCTCACCCACGCGACATTTCAGTGTTCATTAACAAAGTCCATTCATAAAGTTAGTTTTTCTTGGTGATCCCATGCACGTGCTGTTTTTTCCTATTTTGTTTTATATAAAATATCTTCACAGCTTCGACAACATGATATGAAAATAAATTCTCATATTGTGTCATTGTAGCAACAAAAAGCAACAGTAGGGCATTAAAACTCCACAAAATAATACAATGTATTTTGAAGAATGCCCACTAGGCACTCAATTGCATTTTTTTGGTTTCTAGGCAACAACAACAATATTGCTGAACCTTACAAACCTTGCTTTCCGTAAAGCAAGACTGGAGGGAAACAGAAATGTAGACGAAATGTAGACGAAATGTAGACGAAATGTAGACGAAATGTAGACAATGTAGGCAAAATCCCATCCTTCGCCCTTGTCACATCCCCTGATGAAGAAGGGCTATTGGAAGACTGGGAAAAATTCTGGGGCTCAGGCCTGAAATTTGCAAAAAGTAATTATATAAAAGAAAACTTTTATAAAATAAGGCTTAGATGGTACTTAACACCTGTCCAAATATCAAAGATTACTCACAAGCCGGCCAAATGTTGGAAATGCGAGAAAGATTTAGGCACTTTCTAACATCAATGGTGGTTATGTGCAGTGGTGGGATTCAGCAGGTTTGTATCACTTCAACAGAACTGGTTGTTAAATGGTGCTTGTAAACAACCAGTTGTTAAATTATTTGAATCCCACCACCAGAACCAGTTGTTAAATTATTTGAATCCTACCACTGGTTATGTGAGAAGGTTAAAACATTTTGGTTAAGAATTCATAAAAAAGTACAAAAAATCTTGAAAATCATGATAAAATGTATCTCAGAAATGTATCTTTTAGTGATGTGCAAAGATATAAAAGGGAAAATAATATTGCTCTATTTCAACACTTAGCAACAGCGGCAAGATTAGTCTTAGCCAAAAATTGGAATGGTATAAAAATTCCCACGATTGTAGACTGGGAAAAAAAGTGTTAGAACTAGTGTTAGAAGATAGCAAAGTGTTAGAAGGTAGCAAAGTGTTAGAAGGTAGCAAAAAAATCAGGCTATGAAGATCTTGAAGATAATAAGAATTTCTTTGATCAATGGTCTCAATGGATTACGTATTTGGGAAGGAATAACAATAAAAAATATACTATATTGCAAGGAATCTAAAATCATTTTCTTTTTTCTTTTTTGTGTTTCCTTTTTTTAGTCTCTAATATTTAAATATAGAATATGTACCAAAAGAAGTCGACCAATTGATTTAATTTTATTGGATTGTTAGTGAATAAGCTATCAATGTTGGTATATTGAGGTATGAAACGGATTTGTAAAAAATGGCTGTTATATTATTTAGTGTATATAATTATTTTTGCCAAATTTAAAAAAAATGTTTTAAAAAGGGGCTTGCCAGGGATAGGTTTGGTGGTGATCACTGGAGACACACTGCCCACACCACCCAATCTAGCACTGTTGAACACTGTGCAACTGGGGTCAGTTTGACACCTCCAGACATTGTGCAACTCAGCTCAGCCCAGCACCAACTGGACACCATGCAAGTGGGCTCAGCCTAGAATCACTGACTACTGTGCAACTGGACCAGGTTTTTCCTAGGGAGGGTTTGCCAATAAGAAGAGAAAGATGAAGACAGGGTAGCAGATAAAGTGGGTTGGCTTTTAAGTGGGATGAAGTGACGGAAGCAAGAAAAGGGAAGAGGCTATGGAGGGAAGGGAAATTGGAAAGGAGGAGGAGGAGATACGTTATCTGAACCTGCTGGTATTCACGCTCCTATAATGCTGATCTAGGACACTTTTGGAAATGTATACAAATGCACTGAACATTGCCAGACCAGGATTTTACACATTTGAGAGGAGGGGAGATATGTAGGGATATTCTTTTCTTTATCAAACTGGCTGGCCAACATGACTCCTATCTCCTGCTTCAACTTCTTGTGCAGTAGGGAAAATATGAACTGCTGAAATGTATATTCCAAATTAAGAGATTATGAATTTCACCAGCATCTCAGTTTTGAAAAAAAAAACATAACACAACTATAGTCATCGAACCCTAACTACATCTATGAAGTTCCTTCAGTTCTTCACAGAATTCTGTTTCTTTAAATCATACTTTGCTTTAATTCCCCGCTTTCTGTTATGATCTGATTCACTTAGATTAAGCTAGAGGCAGTTTTAAAATTTAAACTAAATTGATTTTTCAAAATGCATATGGTAAGTTTTATTCAAAGCATAAGAGTTAGCTTTGCACTCAAAGTCTCCTGGAATCCACATGCCATTGGATACTGCATTATCACTTCACTATAGTAATAATGTAGAACTAGACTGTCTAGTCCACACATAGCATAGGTTAGCTAGCTCTACTTTGGGAAATACTTGGAGATTTTGTGGAAAGAGTCTGGGGAAGGCAAGGTTTGCAAAGGGGTAGGATCTCAGCAAGTACAATGCCATAGATTTCACTCTACAAAGCAGCCCCCCCCCCCCCCCCCCGAAACTGATCTCTGTAATCTGGAGATAATTGTAATACTGGGCAATCTCCTGGCTTCACCTGGAGGCTGGCAACCCTATCCACACAGGATAACCCAGCTGTGAATGATTGCGACAGCACAATGAAAGTACAATATCTGATGTATGGGGATGAGTGTCTTAGTAGACTGCCATTACAACTTGGCTAGATAAACTCTCTGTTTCTTATTCTGAAAGCAATAATGGTCTATTTTTCAAAAAGCCGAAATTGCTACATCACCTTCTAGACAAAAGGTACATCATTTGGTAAATTATCTTAAGTGAATTTTCTCTTTTATTTGTAATGAAAGTGGGACAATCAATATGTCTCATTTTGACTCGGTATAAGACAGACAAATTAGTTTAATGCGAGGAATAGCTTGAGTGATCTTCATCATACAGTGCTACATTCTCTGTATAAATTAATTGATTAAAACTGAAATGTAACACAAGAACCTTGTGGACTGTGTTCTTTAATTTATGTAAAATGCTATTGCACAACATTTTATAATATATGATCTGGTCTTTATGGTTATACTTGGAATTCCAGGCTTCCAATATGTTAAATAGTGACCAGATTTATATTTCTTTAAATATTCAGGAACTATAGTCTCTATTCCAAAAGCTATGGTCTGGTGAACAGGGTAAAGTTGAATCCACAGCTTGAATCCAGAACCTTCAAGTGGAACCTGGCAATCTCACAAAATTATAACTCTCTCCAGAAGACAAATACCAATTCCCCTGGAGAACATTGATGCTTTAGAGGGTGGATTCTATGTCATTTGCTCTCCCCAGGCTCCAACCCCAAATCTCCAGCAATTTCCCATCTTGTAGTTGGCAAGCCTACTGTAACAGGCAGGTTGGAAGAGCTCCCATCCGAAGTCTAATCTTTGCCACTGTTTATGGACAAGCAGATAACAGTGATGCCTAGGGTACCTTTTATTGCTGTTTTTGCTTGGGAGCTGCTACCTCTTATTGAGAAGTGATTCTTGCATTACTTATTCATGCTTCTGTTAATGTCAGTTTTGGTCTATGTAATACATTTTCCATGTAGCTGTTGTTTACCTTTGAAAATAACTTGGAAGATACAGAACAGTCAACTGTTTTTTTTTCTCTCCTAAGTAACACTTTGGTTGTGCCTCTGACATATACAAAATCTTAATCGGTGTTACTGACATCAGTAGATTAACATACACCGTACATTTAATTGGAGAACTGGGTCGGCCAGATTACAAAAAAATGAAAAAGTTCATAATGGCACTTTATGACAGTTGGTTATTTCTAGAGAATGACAGGCTCAGTAACAGTCTGACCTTTTCTAGTCTTCACACTTCAGATTATAAAATCTCTCACATTATTAAAGTTTTGTTCAGCTGTTACATTTCTGGTGTTGTGTTTAAATGCTTTTGCAAATAATGTCAGGCAGTGCTTTGCTCAAATGGCTGGATGGATCATGAGAATAAAGCTTATGATTAAGGTTGCCAAGTCTGGGTTGTGAAATTCCTAGAGATTTGGAGGTGGAGATAGAAGAGGACAGGGTTTGAAAAAAGGAGGGACCACATTGGGACACAGTGCCACAAAGTCCACTTTCCGAATCAGCTATTTTCTTCAAGGGAACTATCTGTAGTCTGTAGCTCAGCTATTATTTCAGGGGATCTCCAGGCATCATCTGGACATCGGCAACCCTGCATGCGGTGTTGGGATTCAAATAATTTAACAACTGGTTGTTTACAAGCACCATTTTAACAACCGGTTCTTCCAAAATGGTACAAACCTGCTGAATCCCACCACTGCCTGCATGTGACTACTATTATGATCCAGCAGACTAGGATCTTGGAAACTTGGGCTCATTTCCCATCTGACTACTGAATCAGGAGCTTTCAAAGCACTCATTGCAAGGTCATCTTTCCTGGCTATACTATCACAGAAGGAAAAAAGCACATGATTAAATCCTCTCCTGGCCATATAGTATCTTTCAAAGATGTCATCCTCACTGGACAGCATTTAACCATGCAATCTGCCTCTTGTGAAGTGATATCTTCTAGCAACAATTACCACACAATGAGATTTCTAGAACTCACCTCAATTTAAATACATTTTAGTTATTTAGACTATTTCTAGGCCCCTGGTGTATGATTAAACAAGTACACGAGACTATATATGCCCCCCAAAAGAATGAAAAGCAATGCTATAAAATATATAAATCATTTAATCCAGCCGAGAGAACTGAAGATAAACCTCATACTTGGCTCCATTCATGGAGATGAACAGTGCACTTTCCCTATCAACAAGGCAACATGGACATAATAATTAATAACATTACATTGAGCCATTAATTATAGTACTAATATGCATGTAAATGAGAAATATGAAAATTATGGTATATTTCATTGTTTGATACATTGATATATAGTGTAGGATTATAATACAAAATGTTATAGTTGTTGAAACTGTTAGCAGTGAAGGGGAAAAGAAACAACCACGTCATTCAAGTATTTTGAAGATTCACCTTAACCAAACAAGTTCACATATCACATCCATAACTAATCTTGGCTTAAGTGCAAGTAATAATATAGTTGGTAAATAAAACAACTCAACTTGGACCAGTATTTTTTTTCACAGAAATTAAACTAAAGAAAAAACAAATTGTAAACTTTATTGAAGACAGAGATGCCTGTTCATCACAGTTCATACATAATGATACCCAAACAATTATTGGTTCTAAATTTCTCATTTCCAAGACAATTGCAGATGAATATTATTAGAAAACTGTGTCTCAACAGAATGAAAACTAATCCTTTTCTATAAAGACATACATGGGATACAACACTGTAATCCTATTGCTAAGTGACAAATCTTTGCCTTGGGCACTAATGAAAGACATGCAGTGGGCAAAAGTCCTCCATTCCAGATAAGTCTTAGTAGTTAGCTTTCACCCCAAACCCAGAAATCCCAGGAAAAAAACCCATGCCAATTTTACATGGATCGCACTTTCCATGATTCTTTTTGTAACACTTAGCATGGAGGTGGGGCTGAGCGAATGGCTCCAGTGGGGAAATGGGCTAATGGTGGCTGTGCTGTCCCTTTTGTGGCCACGCAGGCGGGGATGAGCGGCTGATCACAGCTGCGATACTGGGTGGGCTGGGTGAGGAGCCCCAGGCCCCAGGGAGGCAGGGCATGGGAGGCAGCCTTGGCTCCATGCGGAGCCATGGTGGCAACCCACTGTGTTCCTGCAGGCCCCTGCCCTAGGCTGTGCAAACGGCCCAGGGCAGTTTTGGGGCCATGTATCTCGGTTGCCGGAATATTTGGCCCGTGTGGAAAGGGCCTTACAGGGACAAAAAAGATACACACACAGTGATAGAAAACACTTAAGGTAACACACAGGGTTGCCAGCTGATAACTGGAACCCAGAAAAGGAGGACTGAAAGAAGCGAGAGAGGCATTGGCATGTTGTCTTCACAACATCATTTATGGGACAAACCTGAAAGTTATTCTAGGGTACAGCAGAAACTCTATAGCTTTGAATGGAGTAGCATGACATTACTTCAGAGTTTGCCCCAGAAATAATGTCTTCTGTCACTGCACCAGTGCTTTTTCTTCCCCACCCCCTGCTCTATTGAGCAATGGAGTTGGGGTGGGGTTGCAGGTGGAAAGCCTCCTGATATGGTAGGAGATCTGGCAACATTAACCAGTATGTTGTGAAATATCTGACCAGGTCTAATAAAATGCCAGGCCCATTCCTCCCACCTATCAAAATGCACTCTATCCTTTCCTTTGCAGAATGTCATGATGAATTTATTCACTCCCAGGATATACATTTATCAGAATTCAGTGTAGAAGGGCAGTAGAACAAAAAATATCCTGACAATTGCACACAGTGCTTGCTATAACAAAAAGCTTGATGATACCAAATCAGAATACCTATGACCTAGTACAAATGGTGAGGTCAGGAGGGGCCACAGGTATGCATATTGTGCCTCCCCAGAACACTGCATCCTAATAAAGAAAACAGAATTCTTCCCATCCAGTTTGAACATGAATAGCAGTATTTTGAGAACCATGATGACAAAGTAACACAAAACAGCCAGTTGCTACTGCTTTGCTTTGATCAGCAATTAAACACCAAAAAGGCAACAATTCACTTCTCACAGAAATTTTGACTGTTCTGGGGAAAATAAGTCAGGAAATGTACTTTGATAATAAATATTTCACCATAAATTGTCAACGTAGCATTCATTTTTTAAGTCACATGGTTCTGTATATCAAACAGCTATCCTCAGCATTGCATAATGACTATGTGAATAGCATTGGCACTTTGAGTTAGCAGTTTAAATTTGTACAGAGGTTTTTCCCCCCTCTCTTCCTCTACCAGAAAGGGAGGACCACTCACCTTTGGTTCATAGCGTTAAATCTGCCATGCTTTCCCTAATTAATTTTGCAAGTACCACCTGTTGGCCAAGTGTTCCAGAGCTGTTAGATTTGCCCTCAGTTTTTGGGTCAATGTCTATTTAGATTCTGAGGCACTGAGAAGCAATGACAACATGCAAAAGGCCAGAGGCAATGCTCTCATACTGGTAAGGCTGAATTAAGAATGCCAACAAACACATTTTTCCTAGAGCATGTGTATGCATACAAACAGGTTAGAAAGTAAAGGAAATAATGTTTGGGATTTGTGTGTTTCCTCACATGGCTGGTCTTCCAGATTAGAGATGCTCTCAATATGTTGCTGCCAAAATATTTTTGCCCTATTCAAAGAAATAGGTCAATTCATTATTGTACTTTAGGGGCAGTAATAAGATAAATAATGATAATAAATGAACAATTGTTAAACCAATATATATCCAACAGTAGCAGCCTGTTCCTCCTAAATCCTCTCAATCCATGTAATAACATATTTTATTAAAACCAGCCTGCAACTACTGTTCTTAGTAACAATGCTGATGGATTTCAAGTTGAGAAGGTTCTCATAATGCATACAAATTCTCCACTAGGGTTGCCAGCTCCCAACTAGGAAATTCCTGGAGATTTGGGGATGGAACTTTGAAAGGGAGGGGTTTGGAGAGGAGAAGAATCTTAGTGGGTACAATGTCATAATGTTCACACTCCAAAACAGCCATTTTCTCCAGGGGAACTAATCCATGCAGTCTGAAGATCAGTTGTAATTCCAGGAGATCTCCACTCTCCTGCTCTTTGGGGCTGGCAACCCTAATTTTGAATAAGACCTGAAACCCATTGAAAGTGAACCTTGTTTGAAATCAGATAAGCAATTACATTCCTCTTCACAGCTATGCATTCCTGTCAACCAGTTGCAACTCCAACTGAAAGGTTACCTTTGAATTGTAAACTGTAAATAGTGTCAAGAGTTTAAGTGCAAAACAAAATGGATTGACCCTACCATCCAACTAAACAACATTTGAACACTTCCTTCACACTAAGAGATTTTTAGACTGAAATGACTCTTCCCCTGGATTGGGCTACTAAGATACATGCCACTGTCTTCCTGGCTATTATCTTCAGTGCAAAATGATGGGATTTGAAGTTTCCTCTGCTCTCTAAAGTATAAAGAAAACAACAAATGCCATAATTCTTAATTGGAATTGGCCTGGGAAGATACGATTTGCAATTAAAAGAAGACTTCTTCTTTAGTGAGCCTTCCCTCCCAACTACCAGTCCCCCCCCCACACACACACACACACAGACACCCTTTTACAAAACGAGTTTTGCTATTTTGGAAGTCTATAATGCTTTTCTTTTTGACAGGGGTGAAGTCTTTGCTATTTAAAAAACCCTTTCTTTTCTCCTATCATCCTAATTGAGCACTTTGGTGGGAAATCAACCTGTTGTGATTTATCAAGCATTCACAGTGATGCTGGGGGAAAAAAGAGATGGAGTGGGTGACTTTGTTACCTTAAGTGTTTTCTATTATTGTGTGTCTATCACCAGACTCTAACACAATTAATAAGCATGAAGATATTTAGCAATGATTACCAAACAGAAGTGCAGTTTTTTAAAAATATATATACGTTCCTTCACATCCGCACTATTTAACAGAAGTTATCTGTGCTGGTACTATCCATTCCCAGTATTACCAAGAATAAATGGCTGTTTCTTTTAAATCAATGGATGCTGTGCAGCAACAATTCACAGCTGCAATAAGATGCAGCCCCGGACATACCTGGGGCTGCCACTGGGGCTGGGGTAACATGAGGCCAGGCCAGGCTCACTGTGCATGGACGTGCTCAGGCCAAGTGGAAGTAGACACACCTATAAAAGGTGGCGCATGGCAGGCTCCAGCCCCTTTTGAGGCTGTAGAGTGAGCAGACCCACCCTCCCTTCTCTCTTTTAGGTGGGGGTAGTTGAGTTGTTAATTGTTAATTTTATGTCGTAGCCCTGGTGGGTATGGGCATAAGAGCACATCCTTTCTGGGGAGGCCAAGCTTGCATGCCAGACCTCCCTGCGGATGGGGACCTCAATAAGAGGTCTGGGGTGGGGCAGGCTTAATAAAACAAGCCACAGAGGCTCTGCTAGGGAGCCCGCTACCCCCAACAGGAAGGGATGTTACATAATAGGCATGCACTCAGGTGATACCTAGTAACTTCCTGTCTCAATTCCCGAATAGGGATTGGGGAATAGGGATTGCTGCCCGGCAGTTAGAATGTGCCCCTTATGCTCGCCCAGCTTCCTACCTTGTTTAATAAAGCAGACTGTGGCCAAGTTTATTCTAAGAAGACATGTGTTTATGGTCATTAAGTAAGCAAGGCTCCATACATCAGCATACAAAACAAAGCTTACTCTCAGGCAGGCAGCTGGATGTATCCTTTGAAATCAGGATTTTTCTAAGATCAATTTTGGTTAACAATTGTCTGAAAAATCTGGGTTAATCAGTCATCGAATGTTTTCTTTTGCAGTTATCCTTGACCATTTCCTTGTCATATTTAGAGGAACTGGGTAAAATGTTGCATGAAATAGCAAAGAGAGAGACTTGTCTATAGATACCATTAATTCAATATTTTGCAATCTCTTAGGAATGCTTTTGGAGTTTTTTTCCTTACCTATTTTCTCTGTTCCCAATCCCTTCAGACTCATGTAGATAACAAGTTGTTTCAACTATAATTGATGTAGCTATAGCAATTTCATATTAATATATGCATTTAGATGTAACATGCTATTACCTGAAAAGTTAAGCTGCTCATTTTCTCCCAATTTTTTTCATCTAAAATGCATTATATATTTAGCAAATAAAATCATACAAGCAGGGACATATCTACAGTTAATAGAACACACACACACCCCAGTGCCGTGGCTGCTGGTGCCCCCTTTTTAACTCTTTTTCTCCCCCACTCCCACTGTAATCCTGCAAGTTCTCTCTCGACTCACAAAAGAAGAGCTTGCCCACCTTCCCTTGCCTCTATCCCACCTGAACATCACCTAGAGTTGCTTAAGTCAACCATATCACAATCAGTGGCTCTGCCAAGGCTCCACCCAGCACTGATGCTGGGAGATAGACGGGCTTCGTTGTCGGGTTTCTCTTCTTACACTAGGAAAGTGGCCAGTCTCCCCTGCTGCCTGCAAGTCTGGCTCCTCTGGGCCAGCAGAGGATTGGTGACCTTGGCCCACACATGCTTGGGTGCCTTTGGTGGGCTTGGCTGGCCACTCACTCTGCCAGGGCTCAGGCGAGTTTGCCCACAGTGCTGGGGCCAGCTTGTGAGGGGACAGTGCAACAGCCAGGGATGGTAGGTAGAATCCAGACAGCCCTGGGCACTGGACTTAACAAGGAAGGAACAAGGGCACTGGACCTAACAAGGAATGAACAAGGAGGAAGCAGAGCCGACCAGGACCCCACCCTCCCTGCCTGGGTGCAGGCAAAGCAACAGGAAGCCCTTGAGGTAGCACCCAAAGCTGCTGGGCTGCTGGTGGGACTGTGCCACAGCCTCAGCTCCCTCTTCAACCTGGCCTGCACCTTCTTCTTCCTTACTGCTGCCTTTCTGGCCTTCAGGGAGCACCCTCATGTGATGCATCTGAGTTGCATCTGAATCCTGTGACCCCTCCCACCCCAGCTCCATGATTGCCTACAAGTGAGAGCCCACAAAAAGGCACTCCATTTCACATTTCCATGCTATTTCTTCTTTCCCTTCACTGAAAGCCCTTATAGCCACTCCCATATTCCCTTTTCCTTCTCTCCTTCCCCTTTTCCAGGCTCCCAACCTCCATCCCAAGCAGCATCTACCTAGGAAAACTATGCTTCAATTCTGTGGTGTGGTGCAAGCTACTGTGCCAAGACTGCTTGCATGGTATGAACTCTAAAGGGCCACAGGAGTGGCACCTCACTTTCCCCTGCATCCCCTGTGCCCAGAGGCATACCGAGAGGAAATGACACCTGGGGCAACACCTGCTCTGCTCCCCCATGCCCCACTTACCCAAGTCACCAGCTCCCGGACCCAGCTGCTGCCACCACCTTACTTACATCGGAGCAGAGGCTGCGCCTGCCTTGCTCCAGAAATGCCCAGGATGGTTGGCCAAGTCCCAGTGACTTAGCAAGCCGTGGAAAGCCCCCCCCCCCCGAGAGAGGCAGGCATGGCCTCCACTCGGATAGAGATAAGGGAGTGGTGGCAGCCAGTGCTGGGTCCCGGCGACTTGGCAAACCATGGGCTGATACCGCCCCCACACCTCCATTGGAGCATGGGCCATGCCTGCCTCACTCCAGGCTGTATGGCTGGTGGGCCAAGTCCTGATGACTTGGCAATATGTGGGCCTGCTGCCCCCCTTCCCCAGAGAAAGGCAGGTGCGGCCTCTGCTCCAATGAAGGTGGGGTGGCAGCAACAGCCGGCACTGGGTCCTGGTGACTTGGCAGGCCTCAGGCTGCTGCCGCCCCCCCCCCCTTCATTGGAGCAGAGGCCATGCCTTTTTTGCTCTGGGGTGGTTGGCCTGTGGCTTGCCAAAGTACATTATATAAACAAGATCAGAAAGTAAATTTAACTTGAATAATGGGACTTCATTAGAAGAATTTGAAATACTATTGGAATTATGAAAATATAAGCTGTTCTTTAATAGTGAGAGGGACTGTAGTGGAGAAGGAGCAAAATCATCCCTCCTTCCATAAAAGAGCTGCACTGATGGTAGGAGAAAGTGATTTTTCTCCTTTCCCCCCAAGTCATGAGGCCTATAAAGCATATGATGCCAGCAAGTACTGAAAGATACTTTCTAAGGGTCACAATAGACTGCTGGAAGAAGGGGGATATGGCCTAAATGAATGTTTTCTCTAGTGGCAATAAAGATTCCACTCTGTGGTTTTTAATTTGTTTTCCTTGGTGAAGAAAGAATTACACACCCAGGAGCTACAGTTGCACAAGGTAGAAATCATGGCTTCCAGAGCAACTGAGTTTGTCATACAATATTTTGCAAAGATAAAGATATATTCCAATATATTGTGGAAAGATGAAGAGAGAGAGCATGCACACATACACAAACATGAAATAACCAGTGCTCAAATACAGTTTCACAAGTAGTGGTGCTTTCAGCACAGATTGATTTTTTTCTTTAATTATTATTCCATCTTTTTGCAAGTTGTTCTAAAGCCTCAGGGACTGATTTTTTTCATTCAAGAGCAAGAAATCTTTTTTTTCTCCTTGTATTGCAGAGAGATGATTCATCAACAGTCAGTGCAAGACATAACTGAAATCTGGCACAGAAACATGCGTTAGTGGGTAAATTGCGAAATATTTATGACTATAGATATTCTAATACCATTGAGAAATGCCAATTCATTGGATCATTTTGTACTTAGCAACAAATTCTACTTCAGCAGTTATGAGCCCTACCATTTATCTACCCATAGAGGATAAACTTCTGCCACAGACTCAGCTACTTGCACTCAATCAACTGAGCTGCGGGGGGGGGGAGGAAGAATGATATCATAACCCCCTCAATGTTCTATAAATATCCCCTTAATTCTTGATCTTTACCCTAGAGATGGGGGATTTAGAATATTTACAAGCGTTTTGTTTCCCCTTTTACTTCCTGGATTTCCTTGAATGTCACAGGGGCTGTCATCACCCAAAAGTAACATCCAGCATCTATGATGCTCTGTCTTTCAAGGCTCCACCTCCAAAAACTATTTGGATCAGTAGACACACTGGCGTTCCTGCCTAGGGACATGGGGGACCCCTTGACCCCGGGTGCATCGATTGAGGTCACGTGGGGGGCACCAAAACATCCTCCTACACAGCAAGGGATTGAGCAAGCCCTAGAAAGCAGGCACTGAAGCAGCTGACTGCTCCCAGTGCCTGTCGTAGCCCCGCCCACTCTGTCCAGGGGCGGGGGAGAAGTCCCACTGGGCTCCCAGGAGCAGGACTGGGGAGCTCCGCCTCCCCTCCCTCTAACCCAGCATGCCTTATTCGCCTTAAATTAAGTGTGGCATTACTCAGAAGCCGTCTCCCCAGCAGCCGGGCGCCGGCAGGCACAGGAAAAGGCAAGCTGAGCAGGAAGCCCAGAAGCAGCAGCAGAACTGAAGATGATGCTGACGTTTGCTTGGTAAACTTTCAGATGGGGGTGGTGGTGACTTGTGAGAGATTTACATGCTTAAAAGTTAATTCCCACTTGCACTGGCTTGGAGCTGTTTCTCAGGCTAGCAGCCTACCTCACAGGGTTGGTGTGAGGACACAATTAGGAAAGTGGTGGGGAGGGAGCCATGCCTGTTTTGCTGGGGGTAGGAGGTGATTTGTGAGAGAGGATGCTGACGTTTGCTTGGTAAACCTTCAGATGGGGGGTGACTTGTGAGAGATTTACATGCTTAAAAGTTAATTCCCCTTGCACTGGCTTGGAGCTGTTTCTCAGGCTAGCAGCCTACCTCACAGGGTTGGTGTGAGGACACAATTAGGAAAGTGGTGGGGAGGGAGCCATGTATGTTTTGCTGGGGGTAGGAGGTGATTTGTGAGAGATGATGCTGATGTTTGCTTGGTAAACCTTCAGATGGGGGGTGACTTGTGAGAGATTTACATGCTTAAAAGTTAATTCCCACTTGCACTGGCTTGGAGCTCTTTCTGAGGCTAACAACCTACCTCATAGGGTTGGTGTGAGGACACAATTAGGAAAGAGAGTTGGTGGGAGAAAGCCATGTATGTTTTGCTGGTGGTGGGAGGTGTTTTGTGAGCTGGTGCAAAAAATCATTGTTTGGTCATTGTGGGGGAGGGTGGTCCATACCTGGAGTGGGGGTGGGGGGGCACCAAACTCAGATTTTGTCCCTGGGCTCCAGTTTGCCTAGATTCGCCCCTGAGTAGACATATGGCTGGAAACCCTTTTGTTGTTGTACTTACTGCTGTGACTAACACATCATAAAAACCCAAGGAACTATCAGAAATTTAGAACAGGTAGATATTTCATATTCATTTGTTAAATCATTGATTCTTCATGGTTAAAATAGTAAGAATATAAAAATGACCAAAGCTGAAACATGTCCAGTTATCCAATGGGGGTCTCTTGGCATGAGGAGACTGTTTGATGGACCAAATAGAATAGTTTGGATATTTTTCAGGATGTTAAGTTAATAAATTGAAAACAAAGATTATTACAACGTTTTTAACCAAACAAGAAGAAATAGATATTGAAAAAACTACTGGATATGATGTTTTATCTCATGAGGTTAAATATCTGGGGATCAATCTTAATAGACAAAATAATATCCTATATAAAGACAATTATGCAGTAACGTGGAAAAATACAAGAAGATTCACAAAGATGGTCCAAATTGAGATTGTCTTGGGTAGGAAAAATTGCCAGTGTTAAAATGAATGTTTTGCCAAAGCTGAACTTTTAGTTCCAAATGTTACCATTTGAATGTCAAAGTCATATTAATAAACTTATTTACAGCAATAAGAAACCAAGAATAACATTTAAGATGCTACAAGATTATTTAAAAAAACAACAACTAGAGTATGTTAAGCTGTGTCTAACATTAATCATAGTACCAAACTGGGGGACTTGCATGGATTTCTGAATGGATAAAAACCCAGATAAAAGGATCATAACATCAGAGATAGCAGATTTGAAAGCAGGAATATGTAGTTATATGTGGAATGAAAAGTTGGATATGGTGAAAGAGTTGATAGATAATAGATATGACAGAGTTTGGAAAAAAGCTCATTCCACAAAAAAAAAACACACCTGCTTGGAAGAATATATAAGATCCTGGAATGGAATGATACTGAAATGGAACAAGTGAAAGACTGTATGGTAAAATGGATGAAAAACTTTCCAGAACAGATACTGTATATACTTGTGTATAAGTCGACCTGCATATAAGTTGAGGCACCTAATTTTACCACAAAAAACTGGGAAAACTTATTGACTCGTGTATAAGTCGAGGGTGGGAAATGCAGCAGCTACTGGTAAATTTCAAAAATAAAAATAGATACCAATAAAATTACATTAATTGAGGCATCAGTAGGTTAAATGTTTTTGAATATTTATGTCAAAGAAAAACATTAAACTGGCTCTGTAAGTGGAAAAGAGGGTCAACAAAAACAATATGGTCTCAACAATAACTTTAAAAGTACAAAAACCTTAGCTCAACCAGCAACCAAGCTAAAACAAAAGAGTTGAAATCCTTCAAAACTGGATTTTTGGTAAGGGTAGGAATGTTTTTGTTAGCAGTACCAACATTTCAGAGTATCTTTAGGAGCCCCTCCTGATGATACCACCCAGGTTTGGTGAAGTTTGGTTCAGGGGGTCCAAAGTTATGGACCCTCAAAATCTAGCCCCATCTCCTTTTAGCTCCCATTGGAAACAATGGGGGATGGGGCACCCCCTTTGGGGGTCCATAACTTTGGACTCCCTAAACCAAACTTTACCAAACTTGGGTGATATCATCAGGAGAGTCTCTCGAAAAATGCCTGAAATTTTGGTGCTGCTAGCCTAGAAACTGCACCCCCTGGCGGCTGATAAAATAAAAACCCTAAAATATTTTTTAAAATACACCTGACTCACGTATAAGTTGAGGGGGGCTTTTTCAGCACAAAAAAATGTGCTGAAAAATTCGATTTATATGCGAGTATATATGGTATCTCTCCAACAATGGGAGCTATTATGGTCCAAAAATATAAAATTTACTACATGTCAAATGCTGAGAGAGAAATGGTACAAAAAGTTCTATAGATTGTATGTGACACTGAAAGATATCATAAAGATGAGCAAACATTCCAGTGGTCTCTGCTGGAAATATCAGGAGGAAGTTGGGTCATTTTTTTCATATGTGATAGACTTTTAAAAAGTAAAAAAATACTGGTTAAATGCACATACACAATGTAACAAAAATGAAGATCAATTTTCCATTCACTAAAAAGTCAATGTTATTAGGTATCCTTTCAGAGAATTCCCCCTCCCCACATAAAGAATTATGAATTTATTAACAGTGTAACAGAGTAACAGTTTTTGTATGTTGCTGAATTAATTTTTTTTTAAAAAAACAATACCAGTGGGGATTAAAACTAGAATCAAAAGAATTGAATGAATATATTTGTATGTTTTTAATATATTAGTCATTAAGGCCATAAATAATTGCTTATTTGACACAAGTGGATATTGTTTGAGTAGCAAAATGTCACTTAAAATAAGATGGAAAATTCTCTCAAATTTGTATCATGTTTATATTATATTGAACATCACAGTCCATCTCTTTGTTATTGGCTTATATAGCTGTATATTTAATGTGTTGTTGGCTTGACTTTTTTATAATATTTCTTTTTGTGTGTGTTTTTATATAGATAAAAATAATAAAAATGTTTTTTTTAAAAAAAAAACCAGGCAGGAACTACCTATTTTCATGAAACTGATCTGATGGAAACAATATCATGATTCTTAATTTCTCATAGTTTAAAAACAGTAGACAAGCAAATTTTGTGTAGTTATCCATTTGAAACAGAAAATTGAAATGATCCTTAGATGAAGAAAGATGTTGCACTGACTATGCTGCATATAGAAAACTTTCAATATTATACTGCTACACAGGCAGTTCTTGTCTTCTGCAGCCTACTTTGGACAACCAGTCAGTTCTGTGAAATTCATTTGGTACCCAGATTCCAAATTCACCTTGTAAGGTGACCACAGAATGATGAACTTCTAGAGTCACCTGAATCATAGTTATATTATGAGATTGTCTTCAGCTACAGTGCATTTTTGGAGCCATGTTAGAACAATGAACAGGGCTATAGTTGGCAAATTCCTCGAATTATATATTCTCTGGGATCAGAAATTATATTAGCTCTTCACATTATGTCTGACAGATGGCTAAGCTGCAGTGAATGGAAGGAGGCATTTCCTAGGATTTAAGCCATTTGGATCTTGAGGACAATATCACATTAAATACTCACTGCTCTGCCTTTCTTTACTTTCTGAACTGTGTGATTTACTTCAAGCTCTACGATGATCTCAGCTAGCTCTAAACTCTCTGGATAAACAGACACATGTTGTATCTGAAATTACAATGATAGGATGGTTACTGCAGCGCAGCGCCATCTCTTCCTATCGATTACGGGACCATTCTTGCGAACGGTCCCGGGGGGGTTGGGTCAGCGTCATGTACGCCGACCCAACCCCAACGATGGCACCGATAGGAAGTGGCCTGAGATACACCTCTGAAGACGCCAGCCACAGATGCAGGTGAAATGTTAGGAACAAAATCCACCAGACCACGGCCACACAGCCCGGAAAACCCACCAAAACCACAAGCAAACAGTTATTTAAATTCTCACAAAGCAGCTATGTCACTTATTTTTCAACCCATCCTCTGAACATGTAATTCACTTAGAGTATAGTTCTATCCCATACCAAATTAGTCATGTATTTAGGGGCAAAAATATCCTGCAAGGTTTTTTGTTTGTCTATAGTTGCCATGAAAGGTTGGATCTATTCAGAGCAATAAAAATACCTGGGATCACTATTTCTGTAATAAACTCACTGGTTAGAAAAATACTTCAGGTGTGTATTTATTGCTTGTGGGTTTTTTAAAAAAATCCTTATGGCAAAATGCAGAGATTACATGGGACCATTTGTACTCTGTCTCTGCTTTTTTAAAAATCAAAAGTACAATTAAGTGGTAAGTAACTGTACTTTGGAGCTATTGCTTACTACTGTACAGGTCACAATATCCTGAGCAGAAAAGGTTTTAGAGATATTTTTCTTTGTATTTTACCAAAAAAGAGTATAAGTAGGGTAGCTAATCCATCCCCAAAGACATCTAGTAGTGCCCCACTTGTGGAAGCAGGTAGAAGTGGGTGGTGGTTGGCACAGGGGCTGGGCCAGGTGGCAGGAGTTGTCCTCCTCTGGCCTGTCCATGAGGGAGATACGGGAGACAGTCAGAGGCCTGTCATGCTGCCTTTCCTCCTCATGCACGGCTCTGTTTGCCCACTGGCCTCCGCTGCACTCCTGTTGTGTCTGGCCCACATCACCTCAATTTTCCACCTCCCATGGCTTACGCCTGGGACATGTGACTGGTATTTTCCACCTCCCATGGCTTACAACTGGGACATGTCCTTGTGGGCACTATGCCTCTGCATGGGTCAGTAATGACCCGGTTCTTGCACAGGGGACTGCAAGAGAGACTCTGATATTGATTTCAGAGTTATGGTACAAACTATGGTAGCCTTATTCCAGTATTTATTTCAATAGGAGTAGTCTGCAGTGCCCCTGTGTTGTCTTGAACTTCTAGTCTAGGAAATGAAAATATTGAGTATTCCAAGAATTAAAAAGCTTAATTCATAATTGGATTTGGCAAACTCAGCTATTTTTTTTTTCTGGAAAAAATGGCAAATAACTTATTATTTCTCCCCAAGTCTGGGTTTCAGAAAGACTCTGAAGTCCAGGGTGCTCATGATGGCATCAGTGGGAATACCATCAGCTTTATCAAATCCTCCCCCACAAGGCCATTTGAACATCAAAGAAACTGGGGACTATACTCCCCAGTATCTTCAACACTGTCAAAATAGTAGAAATGGGGGAGAAGAGGAAGGAAAAAAGTGAGCAGCTTCAGTGCTTGGCACTGCAGTATCACATCAACATTCAGTTAGATGAGATTGAGAAAGCTGAAGAGGAACTGTAGATGAGCTCACAACTGTAATATTCACACTACTAATTGCAAAGGTTTGTATCCTGAACCACATATGTCGTTAATATGGACACAAGAATTGCCTTACCAGAACCCATTAGTCCTACATTCTGTTTCCATAGTAACCAAACAGATGCCCTGCATGCTTACAAACAAGTATAAAATTCAGTCATACACTTTTACACTCGCCATGCACTATTCAAGAGCATATAGCTTTTCTACATCATAACACCATCAGAATGGTTAACTACTCAGTGAAATAAAAACACACACATTTCTGTGATTTTTTTGAAAAAAAGATCTAAGTAATCACATATGAAAAATGAAATTAATGTGCATTACGACAAAATTATGTGAACTAAACTATTAACTCTAGAAAGTCCTAAGGGTTTTGATATTGGGAGATGCCTTATGATGAAAAGCTGATAGTAGCCATAGGTTTTAAAAAAATGAATCTGGGCCATGTGCTAGGAGAGGGAGGGATTAACTTTCTCTTTCCTTGTCAGTTCTCCAGATCTCACAATCTCTCAAACATTCACACAGCTGCTTTTCATCATAGAATATATGCAGGCAAATAGGGTTACCTATATGTTTTCTTCCATGGGGTAAATCCAGTCAATGATTTCAATTAGGGGGAAAAAACAGTATGGAAAGAAAAAGGTCTCCTCCAATGCTGCTATCGAAATCTTCTTTATGTTTCCCTGTCCAAGGGTGTTATTAGTCTTTTTAAAAAAATAACATGATAGATCCAGTCACAGATATTTTTCTAGCATATTTAGTTGTGCCTATGGTGAGACGATGGTAAAGCATTTTCCTAAAACTAATCCACACTCTCTATGCAGTGTTTTAGTACAAATATTCACTAGACCACCATACCTTTTGTAATGACAAAAATCTGCAACCTATGTAAAATCTATGTAATTTAACTTGCTTGCAACTAACAACTAGACAACCAACCAACATTTTTTTTATCACATAGCTCATGATATAAAAATTTCCCTGGAGTAACCCTTTTCATCAACTTTTGATTGACCCTTTGATCCTTAAGTAATTTTTTGCAGTGATAATGTTTGCTTCCTAATCTCTTAGTTATCAAAAGTTGCACAGATGCAATTTCACTTGTGCCACTGAGGCTAGTTCCATGTTATAGGGAAGTAGTATTTCAAGCCATTCACTTTCTAGGCAAATCAAGGCATAAAGGACTAATCTGCTGGATTCTGACAGGGACACAAACTACAATAGAATACAATCCCATTCTGCCTAAAAATCGGAACAGCTGTACTAAACATATGGAGCTGCCGTGGAAGAAAAGCGGCTGGGTTTGTCGAGTGAGACCCTAATCAAAGTGATTGATGCTGGAGATGAGGCACAAATTCAGCAGAAATCCCTTCTGAATGAAGACACTTCGGATAAATACAATGTGCTCAGATAAATGGGACAGCTTGCAACACCTGCAATACCCCAAGGATAAATGTTAATATTCTTTTCAGTTATGTTTGCTATGAATCATTTTATTCCACCACTAAATATTTAAACACAGAAAGAACAACGGTGGCCACTGTATTCATTCCAAAAGCCACAGAACATGGATAGCTGATATTTAATCACGAAGCAAAAGTTAAAATAGATGCAGCTGTTCTGCAGATATTCATTTATGCTTTTGTGGTTTCTGGTAGAAAATAAGTTTTATTCAGACCCTCCATGAAATAAAGGTTCAGCTAATTATTTTGAGATCTAGTGAGATGTGAATCTTCAGTTTTTTTGTCTGAGGTCCAGGGCTGTGCACCTGATGTTTGACTACTTCTGCTTAACTGAATTAAGTTCAGGAACTCATAAGAAATGTAACTTCTACTGAAATCAGTAAGATAAATAGTGTATGAAAAGTTTCCCAAAAATATTTATTGTTCACATCTCCTTAGGGCAGGTTCTTAGATCACCAGAGAAACACTGATAGGACTTACCTGAGGCTACCTCTTGACCTACACAACCTTAGCATGATTTAAAGCACAGAAGGAAGTATGAGGTAATTATTGCACAGGTTGATCACATTTGCTTCCTCCATATTAAATATGTTATGAAATAACATGGGAAGCATTTTTCCCTCTCTAATATACAAAATACTCCTCGTATATATCTATATGAATAGCATAATGTTGAAGTTTGAGACAGAAACTGAGATAGACAGTATAAAGCCTTTTAAAAAGGAATGTATTGATTGATAAAACATTTTATGCTATCTTTCCACTTGATCAAGGTTCCCAGAAAATCAGTTAATATGAGTAAATATAGAGCATGAGAAAATGGAGTATCTCATCACATCAATTATTCCTTTCACATTAACAGTCCAATCCAGAGGGCTCTGATGGATGGGAACAGCACTGCTGCCACATTGCCCCCCATAGGCTTCCAGGTGGCATGGGAAATCAGCAAGTTCCAGAACTCCCAAGCCACCTGAAAGCCCTCCTTAGGGCTAAATGGACTTGCCAGTCTAAGATCTTTGCTGGGGATATTCCTGTCTTGAGTGCCTGGTGAAAGCCAACCCCCCAGCTGCACTGGCACATAGTTTTAGGCTGATGTGGTTCTGTGGGATGCAGGCGCTTCTGGATTTGGCGCCATGGAGGTCTGTGGAACCTGACCACCTCCCAGTTTGCCCTCCCCACCAATTTAAATTCAACTTACACTGGTGGACTGGACAAATGTGGGATGGGCAAGAGAAAAAGAACAGTTTGGATTTATACCTCCCTTTTTTCTCCTGTAAGGACACTCAAGGGGACTTACAATCTCCTTTCCCTTCCCACCCCCCACAAAAAACACCATATGAGGTGGGTGGAGCTAGGAGAGTTCCGAAGAGCTGTGACTAATCTAAGGTCACCCAGATGGGATGTGTTGGAGTGTATATGCTAATCTAGATCCCCAGATAAGCCTCAAGTAGCACAGCAGGGAATCCAACCCAGTTCTACCCAAATTACATTGCTCTTAACCTGCTTTTAACCACTAGGCCACTGCTGCCGCCCCCCCCCTTATTGGGCTGCAAAGTTAGCAGATGCGATTAAGGGGCAATTTTGAGGAACTTCATTATACACCTGTACTTTTCATAGTAACAATACAGGTCTATGTGTTAATTAAAAGAAAAAATGTAGTGGTTTTGGAAGTGAACAGTATAAGTCATGACTGATTGCTTTCAAGTTTCAATATATATCACAGTAAGTAGCGTAAACAATTTTTCAGCTTAACTGACAAAGTATCTTAAAGTCTGATCATCAAAAAGTAACAAAAATAGTGTCTGCAATACAATATGGGTTTAATTCCACTAAGTTCTGTTATCTTTCCCTTCACATTCCTGCTTTCTTTTACTTGAAGTATAATGTAATTCTGTCTCAAGAAAATTTTAATGATATTCATTACTTCATGCAAATTAAGAGAGCTGTAAAATGCAACAAGCATATAAATACACATTCATAATGCTAATTAGAAAACTGTTAATGATTTACGTTTTAATAAAAACAGCATTAATGGATTATTGAAAATAAATGGTATAGGTCAAAATAAATAAAATATAAAGCAGATCTATGTAATCTATGATCAAGAAAGCTAACCACAACCCATCAGCCATGTTATTTAGGTCTCAGGGAGGTATCTAGAACAGCACTGTATAGTGATTAGAACATCAGGCTAGGATCTGAGAGGTTGAAATCTTCACTCTGCAGAGAAACCTTGCAGGATGACCTTGGGCTTACTCACACACTATCAGCCAAATTTACCTCTTAGGAATTTTGACAGGATAGGGAAACAATGTAAACTGTTTTGAGTTCCTGCTGGGGAGCAAGGTAATGTATAAATAAAGAAAAATAAAATAAAAATGAGAACAGGAAATGTTTTGAGTCTAATTAGACTAACATGCATAAGCTTGGATAATATACAATGTGAAGCGATAGTTATTGTCCTCTAAATATACTTACTTGGGCATTCTTGATTTGGTTTATGTACTCTTAACTAAGGTTTTATATTACATATGAATAGAGAATATGGCTTGATTCAATCTATTCACATTTCCTGAGCTGCAGAAATACCTATCAAGACCTACTTAGAATTCTATGGGTTAAGGGAACTACAAGTTATGAAAATTCTTAGGGATAGATGGTTATGAAGAGGGTCCACAGGAGAATTTGTGATTATAAACCCACAGAATAAGGATTTATTCCATTTAAAATAGAGGGGCCTAAGAAGGCATTACAAGGTTAACCAATACAAGATGTTAACTAGCCCCACCTTTTGTGTTTACTTGGAAGCAACAACTCGTATAGGAAGGATTATTTTGTACATAATTGTACTTACTTTAATACAAATTGTAAAAGTATAAAGTTGTGAAAATTACGCCATATAAATCATTGTTTCTGAAATTGTGTATTTTATATTGTGGCTAAAATTACCCATGTTGCTTGTGGTTTAAGCCATTGGATACAGATTTATATTGTTGCCATATCTCTGGTGTATCTACCCTCCCTTTTTTTCTTACACGATGACTGACCCCACTGGAAACTGGCAACTTTAGCTAGCACCAATATAGCTATTGATGATTAACTGGTGTCATAGTAGTGGGATAAAACCTTGTTTTATAAATTAGTTCTTGCACTGACTTTTGAAGAAAAACACTCTTGCTCTATGACACAAGTTTCCCATGCATAGCAAGAACAGCTGGTGCAAGAGATAGGGTACAGAGTTCATTGTCTACAGATCACAGTTTTGGTTTACAAAAGACAAAGAAATAGAAAAAGCAATAAGGAACATTGCCTCTGCTCTCAGCATGACTAATGAGGTTTGTAAAAGTACCGAGACGGCAGTTCACTGAAACCAGAAGATTTTGTTTGTCTCCTGTCATGAAGGTAGAGAAGCAATGTTGAAGAAGTGGATGAAATTCTGAATAAGTTATGAAAAATTATGACCAAATTCAGAAACATAGAATATTTCCTACCAAAGAAATTGACTCTTTAAAATATCTCTCTGGGTTTTAAAAGAAATGTCTGTGTCTAATCACACCAGTATAGATTTGAACTATTTGCACTTAGAGGAACATTCTGTTACATATTTTTCAGTTATATGGATATACCACAACATTCTTATTATGCACAAAGTCATAAGTTTTGCATAGTACTGAAGCTCAAAAGTAACACCCATTGAAATTAAAATATCCCCTTATGTGACAGGGAGGGAGTTGGTCTTTAAATCAGTGAAAGATGATTCATAGTCATCATGCTAGGTGTTTTAATGCAAGACCCTATAGATTGAAACCTACAAACTGAAGCTGTTTGTGGAATTGGGCCATTACCCTGCAAAGAAAATCTAAACTTATTTTGTATGAGATAAAATATGAGATAAAATAACATGTAAAAGCCATATTAGAGGCAGGCAGGGCACCAGAGGAAGAAGAAAGAGCTGAAAGCTACCTTCAATGGGGACACTGAGAAACTCCCATACTTCTCGGTGCAGGTGGGATCATACATACAAATGATGAGAGATGAGTTTGAGGCAGATGCTGAGTGAGTATACAAGGTTGTAGCACAGCTAGAGGAGGAAGCTGCCAGGTGGCTGGTGGAATTTTTTGAAGAAAATGCCCTAGAGCTTCAAGACTTCAACCAGTTCATGCTCTCTCTAAGTCAGCGATTTGAGGACCCGTTCCTAGAAGACAACGCATGGTTACTGATGCACCAAAGACCCCAATCAATAACTGACTATGCAAGCGAGTTCTGACAGCTGGCCAGCAGGATCCATAACTGGCCCAAGTGGATCTTCATCCACATGTTCAAAGATGGCCTAGACCCCGATGTGCTACAGTGGGCAATGTGCTACAGTGGGAGACCTGGATACCCTGATTGGTGTCAGACTCTCGAATGTGGAAATAACTGAGACCGTATGAAAGTCCAAAAGCAGTTTATTCCAGGTAATATGAAGAGTAACAGTGTAAAGCAGGATCTGAGCTAGAGAGCTCAGATCCAGGAATTATATCCCCCCCTTCTTCCCCCGTTTAGCCCCTACGCAAATGTCCACTACAGTTTTTTCTACAATTACACTATGACCACTACATAATGTCCACTACAGTTTTTTCTACAATTACTCTACACAGCTTCAAAGAACCTGGGTACCATTCACACCTCTTTGAAGATGGACTGGCGCCAGGAGATTGTCAGGAAGGGATGAGGGAAACAGGGAAACATTTGCAAATCACACACAGCAAGACATCAAGGCATTGACAGGCATGGTCCTGACCATTGGGTGGATCTAGGTATAAGAAAGTCAACTGATGCAACGTTAAAGCTAATGCTAATACACAATCACAAAACGTGTTGCATCCACCGCTTTTTATGTGCTTAAAAGGTGCATAAACAATAAAGTGCATATATATAAATCAAACCAAGTGCAACAGCAGTGGCGTAGGAGGTTAAGAGCTCATGTATCTAATCTGGAGGAACCGGGTTTGATTCCTTCGCTCTGCCACCTGAGCTGTGGAGGCTTATCTGGGGAATTCAGATTAGCCTGTACACTCCCACACACACCAGTTGGGTGACCTTGGGCTAGTCACAGCTTCTTGGAGCTCTCTCAGCCCCACCTACCTTACAGGGTGTTTGTTGTGAGGGGGGAAGGGCAAGGAGATTGTAAACCCCTTTGAGTCTCCTACAGGAGAGAATCCAAACTCCTCCTCCTCCAACAATGCTATACGGCAAGGTAGATCTGCCTGGCCGGGGATGCAGAGGGACAGCTGAAAGGACGTACAACACTCCTGTCAAGGACTATCATGCCCTGCCCAGGGTGCACCTCCAAAAAGCGGGCCGAAAAAGGTAAATCCCAGTTGAGTGCCAAAAGAGCGAGAGGAGATGGTCTACGAGCAATGCCACTATTTGGCAGCAATGAGGTGACCATTCTTTTAGCAGTATTTTATTTGTAGCATAAAGCAATAACAATGGGGTAGGAATGCATCTCAATCACTTAGATACAAACCCCCTGACAATGGGAGCTGTCTAAAAGATTTTGGTTGCTCACTGAAAACAGAGAAATGAAATAAATGGAAACAAGCTGAGATTAACTAGATGGTTTTACATGTTAGTGATTTTACTACAATTAACAGATGCTAGCTTTCATTATTTAGTATATTTGAGAGTTGGACTATTAAACATTGGAATATGCTTAAGGGACACAATTCAACTAAATTTAAGCCTTATAAATTGCAGTGATTTCAATCCATATAACGATCCCAGAATGGGGTGAGCAACTAGGCGTATACATTCAAGTGAAAAGGGTTGCAGAGAAAGAAACATTGAACTTTTAAAAAGTTGATTTAAAACCATAAATCATGGCATATTAGTATACACATAGGAAATTCAGTTAAAATTAATACATACGAAAAAACCTAAAACAGAACAGAATTTGATCCATGAAGAATGCAGCCACTAAATGTAAAATACTGTTTTTGTCATGAAACAGAATGATGAAAATTGTACACAGCCCTTTGTTAATATATGCATAATAAAAGGTTAGCCTTTTAAATAGTAATTTAATAATGTCCCAGCTCAACCAGACATGTTTACTTACCTTGTCTGCAATGGGTTTGATTCATCAAGGGAATTTGAAAATTAAATAAGAATTTTGGGTTTACAAATTTCAATAGTGCTGCTCTATAGTAATTACTATAAAATGCATCCCATAATTAGGATTGCCAGACCAGCAGAAGACTGAGGGTAGACACATGGGTGAAATGTTGTTTGGGATGTAGGATGTCACATCTGACATAATGCCTTTCTACAAATCACCAGCAACTCTATGGCTTTACTTTAGAGAGACGTAATGTCATTTCCAGGGGAAACCCAGAAGTCATGTCATACAATTGGTCCAGAGGCCATTTTTAAAAGTGTTTTCCTGCCACCACACCAAGCACATGTAGAGTGAGGGATCCCCTGCCAGAAGAACAGTGACGCTGAGCATGATATTTAAATAACACAAAAAATCTGTAGGATCTGACCATGAAATAATTCAGAATTATAATTTCATAGATTTTAGAATAATTTCAGGAGCATGAACATGAAGCTGCCTTGCACTGAACCAGACCATTGCTCCATCAGAATCAGTATTGTCTACTAAAACAGGAAGCAGATGTCCGTTATCTAGGGTTGCTAGGCAGCAACCTGCAACACATTTTCTCCCACATAGACCACAGGGGCTAGAACAGGGGTAGGGAACCTGCGGCTCTCCAGATGTTCAGGAACTACAATTCCCATCAGCCCCTACCAGCATGGCCAATTGGCCATGCTGACAGAGGCTGATGGGAATTGTAGTTCCTGAACATCTGAGCATGGGTTCTAAACTAAGCATAACAAGTGGATGAGGAATTATATGTCACAGATGCTCTAGGATCTGCAAAATCTTCCACCCCAAAATTGCTCTTAAGGATTGGAGGTTCAGCTTGGCAAACCTACCAGGGTCTCAAGCATCATCTACTATCTGATCCATTTAATTGGAGGTGCTAGTGGTCTTCTGCATGCCATACTGTCAGGGGGATAGTATCTATGTGATTGAGATTCATTCCTAACTCAATGTAACTACTTGAAACAACGAATCAATTCTGCTAAAAGATATATGTAATCAGTCTGCTATATGTAACCCCTACCATCAGGGGCATTCTTTCCTTGATCTTGGTTTATTATTAGAGCCATATTAACTTATATTTATTGGATTTTAATTTATTATTGTGCTCTGTTATATGTTGTTCACCGCCCTGAGCCCTTCGGGGGAGGGCAGTCTATAAACCCAATAAATAAATAATAATAAAATAAATCTTTACTTTATTGCTTCACACACTTTGTAGATAACTAGGCTCTCCCTGATACCTGGGTCCAATGAGAAAAAAATAGTTTCATCCGTTATCTCATGGGGCAGGAAGCCAGATGGCTCTGTACTACTATCTGCTTCTGACCTTGGGGCACCTTAGCTCCAAATATTGTTTTTCACAAATTCTTGAGGAAATGGATGGGGGGCTTGGTTGAGGGAAAGGGGGACTGTGAATGCCAGCTTCGGCAGAACTGGCTTTTCTAATGTGATGCTTCGATGCCTGTTCAATAAACGCTACTGAATACCTCAGAGTCTGTTTGTTGGCTTAAGGGTCCGAGACCTTACACATACAGATGATCCACCACTGAGCCATAGCTCTTTCCCATGATAATACTCAGTTCATCACATAGCTTATAGTAACTAGTACTCCACAGAGGTATAGCTTTTGTGCTTGGATTTGTATGTCACAATAACACAAAAATGTTTGTGCAATTCTCCTCTTCTCGTCTAGAAAAACTCACAAAGCTATTGAAAACTAATATTTTCTATTACATTCAACTGCTTATCAATTGATAATTCAGAGATTTTGTTTCAGGTAAACATCATCTGAAATGTGTTTATTGATCAGGATCACTTTTTTCTTATTAAGTATGCATGTCCTTTTCATTTTCTTTAATTTTATACTTCTTTTGAAAACTACCACTACAGCTGAAATAGAAGAAATTTTGCCACAAACAGTGTTATTCTGGGGAATATATCAAAAGCTATTAAGTAAACTAATTAACACTGGTGTTTACATGGTATCTTACTGTGATTAATCAAACAGTTTTATTCAGGTTGTATAATGATATGATAGAAATCTGTTTTCCTGGTCATTACTTGTCCACAGTCTCTCAGAAAGATACCCCCAAACATACCACAACTACATTAATTGAATCAAAGAAACGCAAAGCCAATTTTATTTGTGAGGTAATGGTTTACTTGTGAAGTAATGGTTTATCCATGCTAGAACAAACACATTAAAATTTGCATTAATAAATACATTTTGAAGGACATCTAAAGATTGTTTTTAAATTAAGAATGCTATGATATGATAGTTGAATAGACCTAAAGGTAGATATCAACCCTAATGGGTGTTGTAGAATTGAATTATTTATATTTGTACATTCTTGAAATGTAGACACATGTTGACAAAATGAACCTTCCCCTAGCATTCTGGAATCACTCATTCTGAAGAACCTGTGAGAACTTTACTGCTCTCCGCAGGATATACTGACCATCTCCTCTGTGAAGGAGGTCAGATATGTTGTAATTCAATCAAGTTTTGTTTGTGTATTTGTGAGGGGGTCCCATCTCCCATAGAATGGGCTGCTGAATTATTGGAAGGCTGTGAAATCTTTGTCACTTTATAGGAGGGAAAGGACAAAGCCAAAGTTTTAAAGAGAAACTTTACTGAATGTCTGATGTTTAGCGGATTGATCCTTAATATTTTGGCCCAGGTGGTTGTAATAACAAAGGATTTGTACACCATCTTTCTACTTAATCTAGAGACCACCAAAAGGGAACAATAATTTAGAAATAAAACCTTGAGTAAAATAGCCATATCATTCAAAATAATTCAAAATAAAATCCTAACATATATAGTGGAAGGCCATGAAAAGTAATTAAAAGATTGGGCAGGAAGGAGAGTTATCTGAGAAAATGCCAGATGAAACAAAAGTCTTCACCCACTATTGACAGAAATGGCAAGATAAATATTCTTGTGCAGAGTTCCATAGTGCTGCAGCCAGGCAGACACTTTCCTGGTTGCCATGTCTAATTTCAGAAAGTGGTGGCTGAATCAGAGCCTCAAAAGATTACTGTAAGGGTCAGTTTAATTTATATGGGAGTAGGCAGCTCTTCAGGTCCAAGCCATATAACACTGGTTTATCTTTACGTGTGTGGCACCCCCCAGGTGGTGGGGTGTCATCCTGTGCCAGTGCTCAACCAGGCTCACCAGCAGCTTGGGGTCCTGCATCTTCAGAAGTGAGGGAAGAGGATTCACCAACTGCTCCCTGCCCCAGACCACACAGTTTCCCAATACTAGGAACAGGGGACCTGTCTTCCTCCTCAACCTGGACCCTACCTGATAAAGGGGTTGCCACATTGCACCCCCACAAGCTGGCCCCACCAGTCCTGGCTTTGGGGTCAGGTGTGAACTTGACCTTCCTGAGCTGCAATGGCCGCTCTCCCTGTTCCTCATTGCTATGGCCTGCCCTCTCCCCTGCCTTTCTTCTCCCTCCCTTGCCCAGATGCTGAAGCCTGGCCAGCCTCAGTGGCCGTTTCCGCATGGGTGTTCAGGGGTGCACGAACAGTCTCGGTAGGGGCTGGGAAGACAGCGTATTGCTGTGCCATTGCCCAAACGCCTTCCCTTCCCTCTGACCTTCTGGCGTGTTGCCCAGGCCAGGGGACTCACCCCCCTGCCCTGCACGACAGCTCTGGAGTTGCAGGGCAGGGGGGGCGTGTCCCCAGGCCTGGATGATGCGCCGGAAGGTCGGAGGGAAGGTAAGGCATTCGGGAAAGGGGGGGATGGAGCCTTCCAGCCGCTGCCATTCGCACAGCAGCAGCTGGAAGCCACTGTTTCCAGAAAACCTCGCTCGGGGAGCGAGGTTGAGAAACAGCAGCTTCGCGTCCCCCATGCGAACAGCTCCCTAGGGACGGTGTTTTTGCCGTCCCTAGGGTGCTGTTTTTGGCCCGTGCGGAAAGGGCCAGTAATCCTACCTGGGCTACTTCTTTCTGGCTCCTTCCATGTCCAGGAGCCCACCTGCGTGAACTTGGATGCTGACACATCTTCTGCAGCCCCCTGATTCTTTCCCTGTCAGTGCTGTTGCTTCCTGGCTGCCAGTTGCATCTTGGGAGACAGTGAGAAGTAAAGGGATAATTGAATCTCTAGGGGGCAGGAAGAGGGGGGTCCTGCACTGTATGTCAGGCTCCCTGGCCTTTGCTGGTGACCTCAGCTATCTCCCAACCATCCCGTAGCAGCTTTGGGGAGGTGGAGCAACAGCCGCAGAAGGCCATTGCGTTCACATCCTACATGTGAGCTCCCAAAGGCACCTGGTGGGCCGCTGCGAGTAGCAGAGAGCTGGACTAGATGGACTTTGGTCTGATCCAGCTGGCTTGTTCTTATGTTCTTATGTGAGTGGTTGGCCTGCCTGAGTCCTGGCCAATAGTAACCACTTTTGTGCTGGGTTCAGCAGCTATCATGAAACATAGTTCACAGTTCATTTTGAGTGATATAGAAAATAGGTCTACAAATATTGTAAATCAATCAGTCAGCGCAATTGTGTTGTCTAGATTCATTCTATTGGAAACTTGAGCAGGGATCTTTGATTCACACCCCAAGGTGAATGTTAACCTAAAATTGAGACATGATAGGTTTGGCCTTTCATAGTATTTAAATAGGGCTGCCCACCATATGCTAGGGAGGGAGATTTGCCAAATCATTTTGTAACAGGGCTTCAAGTATGCAATTCTCTTTAATCGGCATAATAACAGGGGTGTAAATAGGGGTGCGTAACAAAATAAAATAAAAACATAAAAAATCAGTTTGTTTTAATCTGGATTTATTGGACCCCCTCCAAACCAGCATACCAAGTTTCCAAATACTGGTATATTTGTAAACTGGTATACCAATTTTATTTGGGGTGGGGGAGGGTGTGTTCCATTATTCCCTACTAGTAATAAAGCCTGATGTCTGAGAAAATACAACAGGCTCTAGAAAACTGTTGTTCGCAAAGCTGGTTCCTGTGTTTGCAAAGTGGAGTGGGGAGGAAGAGATAGTAGAGTGCCTGTGAAGATGGAGGAGAGTTTTCCCAAACTCTATAGGCACACCCCCCACCTTGCAAAGCTGGATCCTGGCCAAATTTGAAGTCAATCAGACCAATAAGTTCAGTTTTGCAGACCCCCTGCTTCACACGGGGGTGGGAATCTGTGAAAAATTCCAACCTGAGAATCTCCCTCCACATGAAGGCTATTACAAGCTATTGCTAAACCCAACCACTTGTTCTTGCTACTGCAACAACTATTAAAAGTCTGTTCCCATGTATTCCCATGGGTACATTTCCCAGGTAACATACATTTACTGTAAGAAAATGTGAATGTAGAGACAGCATTTGGGGCTGTATGTGAAGTTTGGAGTTCTCCTAATTTAGGAGATAAAATATATCCCATTCTCCCAGGTCATAACACAAACAGATATATGACTAGCCTTCTCTTAATGATGAACCACAGAAAAAGGGGCCTGCCCTGTATTTGTGAAAGTTCCTGCTATACAGTCAAACTAGTCTGGTTTCCGCTGAAATCTACATGTACTTTTACATCTCTCTAAACTGAAATTCTATTGTCCTGATCACCTCCGGTCTAGCTCCCCTTTGCCATAAGCATTTCTATTTTGTAGTATAATTACTAAATTATTCTACATTAATTTGTTTTTGCCATTGGTAATTATCCCTTCTATTTGTCTTGTCTTTCCTATATGCATAATAGGTATGAGGTTTATTTGCACCTGCTGACCTATTTTTTCTGTAAGCAAGGAAGAGGTGATTGTAACCAAGTGATTTTGTATAGACCAGAATGAGTCTATTCATTCAAGATTTCAGAATGCTTTTAAAATTCCCTTAGCATACACAAAAAAACTGGTTTCTTTGCATATGGAGCATGTAAAGCTCAGTCTAAGACATATTTCGCACATAGTGAACATACAGTATGAATACATCTAAAACCTGCCATGATGAAAGTTTGAAGAATGCAAGAAAGACTCATTCCCTTTTCTTAGAAAGCCCTGATGTGCTAAGAAACTGTGCCCCAGAGTCATCAGGGGACACTCTAGAATGCCAAAATATCAAACAAAGCACATAATCAGATAACAGACACTAAGACCTGGGAAGACCCAGATTTGATGTCAACTCTGCAGAATGATCTCATGGAGGAGAGAATGATGTAAGTTGCTTTTCACCTGCATTGAGGAGATATATAGATGAAGCAAATTAATAAAAGGGTTGCAACTCATCACATCATGAGGTGATTCTGGTCCCAGTCAGAAAATGCTTTGATCCCAAGTAGCTGATGCTCCTTTCCAGATTTCAGCTAGGGTAAAATCAAGGATTTTAGAAATTCTTCTAAAAATTAAGAAATGTTTTTCCTCACTCTCTTTTTATATAAATCCTGTACATTTCTTTTGTATTTTTCCATGCTTGTCAATTCAATAACTAAAGCTGCTGATTACTGAACCATTTGAGGGGAGAACAGCATCCACTCAAAAATGGAGAAGAAGAGAAGGAGAAGGAAAAGGTTGGATTTACACTCTACCTTCGGACTCAAGGCAGCTCACAAACTTCTTCCCGTCCTCTCCCCATAACAGGCACCTCATGAGGTAGGTGGGACTGAGAGAATTGGTAGAGAACTGTGGTCACCCAAAGTCACCCAGCAGGAATGTAGGAGTGGGGATACAAATCTGAGTCATCAGATAAAAGTCTGTCACTCATGTGGAGAAGTGGGGAATCAAACCTGGTTCTCCAGCTTGGAGTCCACCTGTTCTTAACCACTACGCCATGCCGAGGTAAAATAAAAGAACACCTTGTTATAGGGCTCTGTGTTAGAAAACAGTATGCATATAATAAAAAAATTGTTGTCCAACTCAACTAGTGTTTTATATATTTTGCCAGCCTGGTCTACTATAATGACATCTTTGTGCCTGTGTGTTTCATAGTTTTTCTGCATGGCAGCTTTGGAGTAAAATTTATTTCCTTAGGCTTCAATTATTACTGCTAACTGGCCCTTTGTGAATGAAATATGAAATATGCAAACACAGTCTATTTTCAAAAGAAAAAAATCCAGAAAGTATTCATGAGGAAACACTAAACAAACAAGGGGCATCTCTGCCAGCTCTCTGGGAACACTAAGTTGCCAGAAATTAATAGTCTAGGATGGTGGTGCTGCTCAAAGATGGAGTGAAAATGCCTCTCCACATAGGCCTCCATCTTTGAGATAATACAACATTTTAAAAATGAAAACAGTGCTGCATTTTATATCTCCAAGAATTCTATGCTCATCTTATATTATGTCGAGTTATGTCTCTAGTCATGCTACTTCATGGGTCATGTATATCCCAACTGTATCCAGCAATTCCCTGTTTTCTCAGTGAGTCAAATAACCTAATTAAGGGAAGGCAGGCCCTGCAGCAGTATATAGCCAGGGACACTTGACCTGGAAAGAGCTCGTTCACCCAGTAACATCTTGCTACAAACCCTCAGGCCATCACATCATTCCCTTTAGCTAGGTGGCTAGAGGCCAAGCTTAGCATATTTTCCCTATTCTTTGTTTTCAAATGTCATCTGTGCCATCCCATGGGCCCTCAGAATGGTACCTGGGGAATTGTTTTAAGCTCATCTCACCACAAATGTGACTTTCTTATAGCCATCTTTTTCAAAAGTGTCCTCTCTGCTTCCACTGTAAAAATAGGTCCATTAATATTTCTATGGATTTCAATATCCCTGCAATCTCTACTTGTTTAATTAGCTGTATCAGAAGAGGTCTGCTTACTTATGCCACTGTGGCGTAGTCATTAAGAGCAGGTGCTCTCTAATCTGGAGAACCAGGTGTGATTCCCCGCTCCTCCACTTGAGCTGGAAAGGCTTATCTGGTGAACCAGATTAGTTTGTGCCCGCCAACACATGCCAGCTGGGTGACCTTGGGCTAGTCATGGTTCTTTGGAGCTCTCTCAGCCCCACCCACCTCACAGGGTGTTTGTTGCGGGGGGGGGGGAGGGAAAGGAGATTGTAAGCCCCTTTGAGTCTCCTTGCAGGAGAGAAAGGGGGGTATAAATCCAAACTCCTAGTCTAAGCCACTCTGATCATGTTACTCACTGCCTTGACTCAACCCAGAAATTTCCTGTCTAATTCCTTACAGTGTTTAAAAGTCTCTCTTGTCATCATTTCAGTGTTTTTACAGGGTTGTTCCTACATGCATTTCCAGTAATATATAGAAATTTCATATTAGGTATTGTGAATTTTGTCTACAACTGAACTTCTCCTCACTCACAAAAGATCACGTAAGGATGTCCTCCTTCCTGAACACTTCTTCAAGCATGTTGTAGCTGTGCAGTACAATATCTATCCAGCCCTCCTTATATATTTCAAATTCTTTCATGTTCAGGTAAATTCATTTAGTACAAAAAAGTGAAGAAAAGAAAATTCATGCCTAAAAGATTACCTAACTATTGCTTTTCTGCTATATCCTCTCTTTTCCAGCAAAGCCTCCACATTTGTTTATTTAGATGTATTCCCTGCTCTTTACTAGTCTCAGGGTGGGTTACAATAAAAACCATAATAAAATCCAGTTTGTGGGTGGGGATCAGTCAAATGCCCATGTCAGTTTTCACCAGGCACCAAAACTTCAGGAGAGTAGGTGGCTGGCAGGCCTCTGGTGAAAGGGGATTCCACAGTGCAGGGACCACTATTGAGAAGCCCCTCTGGGCTGCCCCCACCCCATCAATGGGACTTGTGGGGGGCCCCCTCTGACCTCAGTGCCTGGGTAGGAATATATGTGCTCTCTCAAATACCAAGGACCAAAGCCATTTAGAGCTTTATATGTTAGTACTGGCACTTTGAGTTGAGTCCAGTAGTGCATCGGAATCCAGTGCAGTCTTCTCACAACTGGGGTGATGTGCTCCCAGTTCAAGGCACCAGTCAGCAGAGAAGCAGTTATATTCTGAACTAACTCAAGCTTCCTCAATGGCAGCCCCCTGTCATAGTATGTTACAATCATCCAGCCTGGTGGTTACCAGAGCATGGGTGACTGCAGCCAGGTCATCCCAGTCCAGGAAAAAGTGGAGCTCGCACATCACTTGGAGGTATTGATGGGCCCTCCTGGTTGTCACTGCCATGAGGTTTCCAGAGATAGCAGCAGATCAAGTAGGACCCCAAGTTCCCACACCCTTACCCTTAGGATGTAAGCTGCAATGGAATTGTCAAAACTAGATGACAGCTCTATCTCTCATTTCCAGCACATTCCAGACAGGCTTTGGAAATTGTGATGTATGTTCCTTTAAATAGGATTGTTCCCCTGGCACACCTGATGTTTTTTAAGCCTGGTGTTTTATTATGAGCCAGTTGTTGCTGTCTTGTAGTTCTTTCTCTATGTTGAGAGACTTTGTGTCTCCAGGCTTCTCTCTCTATTAAACTCTGCTGCTGTCCTATAGCATGTCTGGGGATTGCTGTGTTTGCTGCAACTAAGAGACATTACATGGTGTCAGAATATGGACTGTTTTCGACCCCCACATCCTCTTGGGTTGCAAGGCAACTTGGCTGAAAATTGGAAGCATTGGGAGCAAGCCTTTCGACTATATCTGACGGCAGCTGGTGTTGATAATGTTGTAGACAAACGGCAAGTGGTTATTTTGTTGAATTGTGTTAGAGAGCAAGCAGTGTTGGTCTACAATACATTTGTTTGTTTTTCTGATGACCAGCCAAAGAATGTGGAGGAAGTTTTTGAGCAGTTTAAAAAAGTACTGCAGTCCTCAAAAGAATGTGATATCTAAACATTATTTTTTCTGGAATTTCTCTTGGGGATATAGTGATACCATTGGACAGTTTGTGATTGAACTGAAGCTTAAAGCTAACAGCTCTGAATTTGGTTCAGCAGCTAATGCGATGGTCAGAGACAAAATTGTATTTAGTGCAATGGAGAAGCTGAAGGAAAGACTTCTGAAGGAGCCTGACCTTACTGTAGAGAAGGAAATTGAGATGTGCCAAGTGGCTGAAGTAATGTCTGTTCAGCTGCAAACTATGGCTACTTTTTCTAAGCAACCAGATGGATCATCTGAGATAAGTAAGGAATGTGAAAAGATTCTAATTCAGATATTTGAATATAAGAAGTTACATGTTGCATGTAGAAATAATGGCAAAAATGTATTCAGTGTGGTATTGTGCATGGTCCTCAAAAATGTCCAGTATTTGAAAAGAGTTGTTATAAATAGGGGAAGAAAAACCACTTTGCTAAAGTGTGTCAGCCTATGTTAACAAATTATAAGAAAGGTCAACAAAGAAACCAATTTTGTTATTTGAATATACATATACATATAGGAGTATTGTCTCCTGATGCTGGCAGTTGTGTTGAACCTCAAGATCCTTGGCGGTACACAGATATAACTTTGAGAGGGTATACTGTAAAGTTTAAGTTGGATACAAGGGCTGAGGCAAGTATGTTGCCATGCAAAAAATTTAATGACCTCCCAGGTCAGAAAGTACTAATTAAGAGTGAGCCTCTTGGCTTTATTGTCCTTCAAAGGGGACAGCCAAATTGTTGTTCTATATAAAAAACGTAATGTTTCAACTTTTCCATTGTTAGGTAGGACAGCTGAACCAATGCCTGGAGCTAGTTTTGGAGTATATGAGGGCTAACAAACTGATACTTATTTTCAAGTAGATGGAAGTTATACTATCTCTTGTTATGCAGATCTTGCCACTGTGATGCATGCCTTGGCAATATCTAGATTACACTACTGCAATATCCTCTACATGGGCCTGCCCTTGAAGAGTGACCAGAAGCAACAGTTGACCGAATGCAGCCAACAGAATGTTGACTAGGGTGGGTCCCAGGGACCATATCACTCCAGATTTGTTCTATTTACATTGACTCCCAATTCGCTTTCAGGCCCAATCCAAGGTACTGATATTGATCCTCTGTTAAAATCCTCTGTTAAAATCCTCTGCTTACTGGGGCCAGCATACCTTACAGCGTGTTGTAGTGGTTAAGAGCAGGTAGACTCTAAAGTGGAGAACCAGGTTTAATTCCCCACTCCTCCACATGAGTGACAGATTCTTATTTGGTTAACTGAATTTGTTTCCCTGCTCCTACACATGAAACCTGCTGGGGTGACTTTGGGCTCGTCACAGTTTTTTAGAACTCTCTCAGCTTCATTTACCTCACTAGGTGTCTGTCATGGGGAGAGGAAGGGAAAAGGAGTTTATAAGCCACACTGAGACTCCTTACATGAGAGAAAGGCAGGGTCTAAATCCAAACTCTTCTTACACACTAACTACTTCTATATAAACCTACCCAGTTACTCTGGACATGACCCTGCTTTGGATACCCTGTCATCTGAGGCTAGGCAGGTGGCAACCTAAAAAAGGACTGTCTTAGTCATGATGGCCAAACTCTGGATTCCTTCCTAGGCATAGTTGTCTTTTTTCCTCCATTGTTGTCGTCCATAAAAGGTGAAGAAGGGACATGACTGATTTAGGGGATATCAGTACTCCCATCATGTTTTCAGCGCAATTGCTTAATTTTCTAGAGCAAAAGAAATTAAAAACTCAGAGGGGAGGTGAATGGAATTATCCTTGTTTATATTGCCTCCAAACGATTTATTGTATTGTACAATATGTTCTATTGTTTCTGGAAAAAAAGAACAAATGCAATAATTGACAATTCCATGCAATATTGAACAGAAATGAATCCAAACAATAAGCAATGATTGTTCAATTATTTTGTTACTAAATTCAGTATACAGAGTACAACCTGAATACAGCATCATAACAGCATCACTACAAAAAGTGTGTTTTTAAGAAATCAAAATAATTTCATCCAGCTCTAAAAAGTTTTCAATATCCTTAAGTCGTTACCACAGACATACTTGATAGGACAATCCAACCATGCAAATGAGTGCATCTCTAAAAAAGGATGTGCATTTTAAAAAAAATAATAGGTAACTTGTGCTGAAAGTGCTATGTTCCTAAATAAAGTGCTCCCATTTTTACATAATGTATTCTGGCTAAGAGCTCAAATCAGGCTAAGAGCTCAAAGGCATTAAATGAAGTCTTTCACCAGTAAAGTTTTTTTATTTGTGTAGGAAAGAAAATTAAGAGCTAGATGCTGTTTTCTTCCATTTGCAGCTGCATAAAGCAGTCACTTTAGAAAATGAACACTTTGTTAAATTTATAGCTCTTGTGTTCTCATTTAGTCTAATCTGTGCTGGCTCAGCATAACTGCACTGTGTACGCAGCACCTATTTCTCAGCATATCTAGCAAATTCTGTTTTGACTGATAAAGGGAAAGAGCACAAAGCTTCCTGTTGGAATGTATTTCATTCAGAGAACCATTATAATTACCTACCTCACAAACTGAAATAATCATAAAGAGATAGAGTGAGAAAATATTGCTTCAATTAAGTGTCACAAACTGGAATGCAGCCTTTTTTGATCAGGTGCAGCTTTGGAATAATGATTGCCTCTCAATACTTGTAGGGTCATAATTAATGTTGACAAAATGATTGAAAAGGCAGATACCATTGTCAAGTTTTTCCTAACATAAAGTTCAAAGCTTACATCAGTCATCTAATTTTTAAATTCCCTTTCCAACACTTCTTTTATAAACTTTATGAAATTATCTTAAGTATTTCATTAGGTGAATTAAACCATACCACCTTGTATGTTATTTATTAAAAATAAACCCATTTCAGTCCCTCAATATTTATAGCTCCAATAATTGAGCATCTTCAAGCCTTTCTCACTAACTTCAATGCACATCTTTCTAATCCTATTTTGATTCAATGTATTGTTCTAATATTAAACTTCTGCATCAAGGATAATCCAGCTGGTTAAAAGGGTTTTGCTTATGGAAGATTGTCAGAATGAATCAGTGAATCTAAAATTAATTTAGAACGCTAAGAATCAGGAAAATAAATAGTTCAACATTTCAGAACCAAGGCTTTACAATAATACAAAGGTGTGTCTATCACTAATCCAGAAGTGTGACAAGAACAAAGAAAAATGACTCCTGAAATCATGGTTCATTGAGCTGAATATGTGTCATGAAATCAAGCCTGGAGAGCCATGCTTGTTTCTATAAAACCTTGGGTTCTTTTTCCAGATACTCTGGAATCAGTTGAGTTCGCATTGATTTTATTGAAGATAAAAACAGAAAATAATAAAATGTTAAATACTGATATTCCTCAGCTGAATGGCACTGTTCCTTCAGACTTTCTTCAGCCCCTCTGAGCTCAGGGATGCTCACCTGAGCTCAACTTGGATCAGAATCTCTAAACCTTTGTTCCTTACTTCTCAGGAAAACTTCCTTCCTGCCATGTGGTCACTTATAGCCTTTGATGTTTGGGGCTTCCTTTTGGTTACCGCCTTTTGGTCCTCCATCTGGAGATCAAAGAGCTTGTCAGGCTAGTGTGACTTTTTCTAACACTGTAGTGGAGTAACTTCATCACATATGGGATTGTGAAAACATTCAGTTCTTAAATCTATTTGAACCAGTGTTTTTTTTGTAGCATCAGTGCTTTACATATCTTCCTTGTGAATATCATGCAGAGAGAAGATTTGAGTGAGCTTGTCCCATGCTTCTTTCCTCACTGCTGACTTGCAGAGTTTCTTTTCAATCTCACATTTGGGACTGGTTGTGATTTTCTGGGCTGTGTGGCCGTGATCTGGTAGTTCACATTTGGGAACTTACAGTACAGTGAAGGATGAAGGGTTAATGCAAGAGGAGGGACTTTTGTGAAGGTAGCTTTTATTTCTTTTTTCAACACTGAGCAACTAAACTGCATCCTGTGGCTTTCTAAAGACCAAAGAATTTCTCTCAGAGGTAACCAGTAGTCATTGAATAATTTTGCCTGCACTTTTGAAGGGTAAATATCTATTTAAATATATAGTTTCTACCTGTATCTCTTTTCTTTGTGTACAATTTGATAGGTCTTGTTAGCAAATGGAACAAAAACTCATATCTTTCAATCACATTCAGGAAAAAGAAAAAACCTTCACTTTCTTGTAAAGTATTAGCAGATGCCCCAGCACCAATTTCATGATTTTCTCAGTACACTTTTATGCTTTTCTCAGTACACTTTTCATTTTTCCCTAATAATTATTTTTTTAACTGGAACCTTTAAAAAATATCAATTCTAATTACTGTTCCTACTGTGTCCAATTACATCTTCTTAAATCTCTTTGTATCTTCTTTGCATTCTTCGAAGCTGTCACTGCAATTCTACCTTTCTAACTCTTTTAACAACAGCATTACTGTTCCATTTCAGAACTTTAACAGGCAAGAAAATTAGTTCTGAGCACAATGTGTACTTTGCTATAGTCAGGTGTTATGTTTTTCACAAGTGTTATGTCTGTGGCAGAGAGCAAAGTAAAACTGTCCATTCCCTCTTCTCTTTAGTATCACCAGAGAATTGTTTTAATAATAAACCTTAACTCTGTTTTTTTCTCATTCTGGCAATGGTGTACTTGACAGAATCACCTGGCCTATGATAGGTGTCCTATGTACACCATGTTTTTCCCCTCTCTCCAAACACATATGAGTACATGATGTGGGTGAGAGACAGATAGGCAAGATATGTTGTGAAAGTTATGGAGATCAAAGCCTGAGTTGGCATCCCAGAGACTGGAAGAGTATGAGAAATATACAATTCACTGGTTATTGAGGATGATTTACAACTCAAAGGGAAACACCTTAACTCTTTGATGTGTTAACATCTCTTGATCAGAGTGACCATGTTCTGGAGGGCTTAAGTCCCAGGACATGGAACCCAGGGCCTAGTAGTCACATGGAAAGGGGGTCCGTTTTTTGTGTGTTCATTACGTTTGGCTTTTGGTTCAGCCATTACAATGGAAGACATTTATGTGGGTAATTGATAGTTACACATACTAGAGTGAGGTTGGAGGATGCATGCAGGGGGAACCAGGGGGACAACCAGGGGAAGGGGCAGTATATCATGCAACCAACAAGTCTGGACCAGATATTAAAGGATTGTAAGTTAACTAGCCTCTCTTTAATGTTTGTTTTATTTTGCTGTGCCCAGATCTGTCTAGTAGTTTTTAAGAGTTGTGTTTTATATAGTTACATTTCCTTACTCACAACCTTGCTACTTCACAAGGTCAACAGAAGGCTTCCCTTTGGTGTTGATCCTCAAGAGACACTAAATAAGAGGAGTAGAATTATGAACCTGAGGTGGTGACACACTACTAGATGCAAGAGACAGGGGAAGACATTTTTTTGTTCCAGCTTCCTTGCAGGGCTGTGACCAACAGGGGAAGTACAGGGAGAAAGCACTTTATTAATGTGGAAGTAAAGCTGTTGGGGAATGGGAAATCTGACATAAATCCACTTTCAACTTCCTTGTATTAGTTTTTGACATGGAAGTTTGCTGTTGGATGGGAAGGCATAATTTGAATTTGGGAACAATTTTCTGTTTGATTGTGGTTGTGATGTGAAAGGGATGCAAGTTTTAAATTGGCTTATGGTTTAGATGACAACTTTTTTTGTATTTTGAGGTAATTCTACAAAAATCACTATGTGCAGAGTTTATGTGGAAAAGAATAATATCCAAGTAGATGTGGATCTTTGAGAGGTAATATGGTAGAAAAATTAGTGAAACCATCACAAGTAGATGCATGATAGGGCTCTGTCCAGGTATAATACCTGTCCCATCCAAAAGGATATGAACACCGTGGTGCCTGTTTCCAACACTTCATCCTTGATGTTTTTAAATGCCAGGTGTGTGAAAAATAAGATCTAATGAGAGATCAGCATACTGAGTTTGTATAGCTTAATGAAATATAATTAAATGAAAACTACTTTTGCATTTTTTATTTTTAAATTTTTATTTTATTTTATCCCATTTCTCTACCGCCCTCCCCCGAAGGGCTTAGGGCAGTGTCCAACATTAGCCATAAAACAGTTACAATTATAACAAGTAATAACAACTAAAATCCAATTAATAGAACCATATACAACTTTCAGACAGTTGCAGCTCCCTCCTCCCCCTTTACTGTAACTCAAGGTGGCCTACAAATCCAAATCTAAGTTATATAAAGTACAATACAACCTCCCAAACTCCTCTTCCTCAAAAAACCTAAAGCCTACCCCCCGTTAAAAGCTCTAACAAATAAGATGGCATTGCAGCACATTCAAAACACTTCTGGATATGGTGATCCTCTCACCTCCTCAGGGAGACTGTTCAATAGATTAACAGCTATAACAGTAAAATAATAGGCTCTAGTTAATTCCATGTGGGCTATCCTAACTGGAAGAGCAGCTTGCAAGTATCAACCTGAGGGCTACAGTATGCACACTGGCTATATGAAGGATACGTGGGTCTTAGGTTCCATTTTCCAGCTTATAGCAAGAGATCTCCAGGAAATTGTAGCTCCTTGCTGCTGATGCTCACTTGATTAGCAGGTGGAAACTAGGGCCAAGGGGTGTGTGTGTGTGTGTGTGTGTGTGTGTGTGTGTGTGTGTGTGTGTAATGATTATCCTAGGGAATAATATCAAAAGAAAAATAAGACCTCATCTACTTATAGGAAGCTCTGTCACCTCCTAGTAGCTCTACAAATCACCATGAACTCTATTGTGCAATTACCATAGAGTCTTAAGTGATACTTAGAACTACCCTTGTCACTTCCAGGTCACTCTAGAAATTGCCAGGAACTCTATGGTCAAAATCCCTGGTAAACAGAGGAATCTTTATTTATTTTTTCTTCCAAGATGCTGCCTTCCCCAACCATCCTGCCAATTGTCAAGCACTTCCTGGCAACCCCAGTCCTAAGCCTTGAATTACTTTAAAGGTGATACCTACCATCTTGAATTGAACCCAGTAGAGTGCCTCTTCCATCTGGCACCAAATTTCAGGAACTCTCTCACTGGGGAGACTTGTCTATCCCCTTTCTGTTGTTGCCTTCTTTCAGAAGACTTTTTTGTTTTGCTTGGTATTCCATCAATATCCTTCTTTCCTAACCATTTGTATTTGGTCATTGACCATAAATAAAGACGTCACTTCACTTCCTAATTATTTCTCTAGTGTTTTGAAAGTATTTTAATTCTCTTTTTAATTGTTTTAATCATATGTGTTTGTGAGGTACAGCCAATCTTAAAGATTTTAAATTATCAGTGCCCTTGGTAGTACTGGTAAGGGCAGAAAGACAGAATATAAATTCGGTCGGTGGGTCGGTCGGTATGGAAACAACTTGTCCAGTTTTAAAATAGGTGAGATATGTTCTCATCAGATATTCCCTTATAAGAACAGGGATTTTGCACTCTGTACAACTTCATTTTCTGAGTTGTTTTCAATGGTAACCCAACAAAAAGTGCATTTTGAAAGTGCAATCATAAAGATACAAAAACATTGATAACCATGGCCAGGTCTGCTACGTCTAAAAATGATAGTACTGGTGGACCAAACACAGTCAAAAGAAGGCACTCTTTGCCACTACACCAACCTGCTTTTCAAACAAGACTGGATCTGTAAGCACCCTCAGGCTGTTAATCAGCTCAGCAAATGCCAATTTCACTCCATCCTGCCTCCAAAGCATCAGTATTCCCAACTAGCTTTGCTTCTGTCTTGTCACAATTCAGCTCCAGCTTGTTCTGCTTTAGTTATTTGACCATAGCCTCAAAGAACTGACACACAGCCCACACGAACCTTTATTGAAACTGATGGTTCCAGCTGGCTATGCATTCTGTCTTCCCTGATTGGTGGGCAAATGGCTATAATTTTCCATAATCAGCCAGCACTCAGTGCAGGCAGTTCTTGTCACTGAAAATGTGTTCCTTGTTTAGTAGATACAAAGGGCAGGTTAATGATCCTTATTTACCCTTCACTGAGCCTCATAGCTAGTACCCTGGCAGAGGTGATCCCAGGTTTGGTGATGACCATAAGTATGCTTATTATGGGAGAGGTAAACAACTCCCTTGATACTTTTAAAAAGTAAAGGTAGTCTCCTGTGCAAGCACCAAGTCATTACTTACCTATGGAGTGATATCACATAATGATATTTACTAGGAAGACTATGTTTTATAGACTAGTTTGTCATTGCCTTCCCAGTCATCTACACTTTGCCCCCAGCAATCTGAGTACTCATTTGAGTAAGCTCAAAAGGATGGAAGGCTGAATAAACCTTGAACTGGCTATCTAAAACTGACTTCCCAATGCTGCAGCTCAACACTCTTCACCTCAGGGCTCCAATGCAGAAGATTATTTTAAGCCAATTTGACAGTTACTTGTTTTCCATTATTATTAACCCTACTATATTTGTTTGTTGAATGAACAGTGGAGTACACTATTCTTTTACAATGGGTGTAAAGGCTGATGGGAGTGGAATGAATAACTCTACTTTGATTTCAAATGTTTATCTAAAAAAACACTAATGGCCCAATCCAGAAGGGGAAGACTGCTCCTCAGATGTGGCGTGGGGCCATGCTGGTGTGTTTGCCTCCTCCGCCAGTGAAAGAGAGGGTAAGGACGTCAGCATCTGGGCATGCTACAGGTCCACAGTGGTAAAACCCAGAAGTGTGTGCCCATGTGGAGCTATTTTCGCATCCTAGTGGATGCCAGACTTGGGGGAGGGGGCAGGCCATGATATTTCCAGTTGGCTTCACATGGATCACTGTGTCTAAGTCAGGGTGGGATAAGTAAGGGACCAGCTGCTCAGTCTGTCAAAGATCCTCACTGCATTGGAAACCTGGGCCTCCATAGGATGGGAGGACTCCAAAATCATACAGAGATGTGGTGGGATATAATGTTGCATCCCCAAATCTTGGCAGCTAGAAACCCTCCACCAGACCACCTGAACCAACCACAGGACCTCCATCTTCAACTGATTTAGCTTCAACTTGCTCTTTCCCAACCATCCAGCTACTGCCTCCAAACACTGTGCCAACTCATCCAGGATGGTGGCAAGCTGGCTATCCATCACAGAACAAGCTGAATGTCACCAGCATATTGGTGACAGCCCAAAGCTCTGAACAAGGTGATGTTAAATAATACTGAGGAAAGGATAGTCCCTTATGACACTCCACAAACAAGTGGATGCCTCTGGGACATCTGCCCCCCACCAATGTATTACCTGCTGTCCATGGTCCTGAAGAAATGAGGACAATCATTTCAAGGCTGTGCCCCAAGCCGCAGCATCAGTGAGGCAGTGGACCAAAAGATCATAACTGACTATGTCAAATGCTCCAGTGAAGTCTAGTAACACTAGCAGCACTGACACTCCCCAGTCAAGCAGCATCTGGAGCTCATCTGTGATGGCATACAGCATTGTCCCATGGCTAGGCCAGAAGCCAGACTGGAAGGAATCCAAAACCAATGTGTCATCCAGAAATATCTGTAGCTGTTCCAAAACCACACTACCTTGTCCAGAAATGATAAATTTGAGACTGGGGGCAGGGCCAGAGCGAGGAGGAACTGCACCCGGGGCACACATGCTTCCTGCACCCCCACCATGCTCCCACCATGCCCCTGCACTGGTGCATGCACACCCTGCCCCCTTGGCACCATGCCACTGCTGGTGGGGGGGTAGTTAGCCAGATCTGTGGGATTTAAGGACAGCTTATTCATGAGTGGGCATATATTTGACTCTTTTAGCCTTCCCAGGAAGACTCCTTGTAATTGGAATCAGCTGATAATTGATTGTACACACACACACACACACACACGCACGCACGCACACACACACGCACACACACACTTCATGGAAGGCACCTCAGATAGTTCAAACTGTCATGGCTGTAAAAGGCAGTGACCAAGAAGGAACCTCTCTAGAAATTCACAGGCTCATTAAGTTTTTGATTGGTTGGAAAGCACAGCAAATGCCACAAAGCTTACATCTCTCTATTTAGAGATTTTAATGGTTAGCCTGAAAGTGTGGAGTGGAGTTTTGAGGCTCCAGGTCATTACTGGACCTGGAGATACTACCAGTTTTTCTTGTAAGCCACCATTCATTTATCAAGTATATTCTTGATCTTTATCATGGTAAGGCACTTAAAGCCACAAAAACATATGAGAATCCACAAGTATAATATGAAGGCAAAAGACCATAGCATTAGGCAGATTTACAAAAAAAGAACCCTTTTTTCTTCATTGCATCTGAAGAATAAACACAAAATCCACTGCAAAAAATGCAGAATATAATCATTTTCAGCACTTACTAATAGTTATACAGAAACTGGGAGAGCAAGAGAAAAACTTTCCCTCAAATGATAGGCAAGCTCACTCTGTAGAAATTATTGTCCTTCAACTTCTAAAAAGTTTATTTTTCTTGGAGACTATTTTAAGAAATATTATCACTGAAGTTTCTCTCTTCCATTAGTTTCTGAGTTTAGAAATACCTGATCACAAGAATGATGGTGATTAATCACATCAACTGGGACTGAAAGCAATCCATTGTCCTATCTCACTGTCCTTTCCTCTATAAAGTTACGTATATCTACTTTCTTTCAATGAGGAAATGCTAGTGGAAGTGGAATACCTGTATTCTATTTCCTCTATATAAATGCCCTCTATGAGCTGCTTTTACTAACATGATAGAAAGAATTCAAGCTCCATACAGTGGCAATGAAGATAATAAAAAAGGGGAATATTCTCAGGAAATATTTCTGTCATTCATTTTGAAAGGTAATAGTTAACAGGAGAATTTTCAGGGCAACTCTAGTATGTTTTTGAGAGATAGACGGTTCAGAGCATCAAGGTATACTTTCTGAAGAGGTTCCCCACTTGCCATAAAATGTGATTTTTTTTCAAGTCTTAACTGTCAACATCACTACATACAGCAAAATAATCTTATGCTTGAACTGGGGACTGCAAACATAATGTAGAGTTCAAACAAGGTCATAAGAATTAGCATCTAATTTCTTGTTCTCCTTGAATAGCAGGTAACTATAGGAGTCTGTTTTTCAGCATTCTAGCGAACAAGGCTCCTTCAGTTGGATGTAATTTCAAAACCACACATTACTTAGCCCCATTTATCATCAGCTTTAGAAAATCAAGGCAACCCAAACACTGCCAATATTTCTTTTTATTACAAGGGATCCAGAGTTGTGTTTGTGCTGCTTAGTGTTAACCTGAGAACGAAATCAAAATAAAGGACTTTGTTATTACCTCACAAAAAGAGCAGCCTTTTATAGTCCTTAATTTGTTTTCTCAGAGATTTTCCTATTGATTTTAATTAAGCTTTCCCTTAGCTAGCAAGGCTAGAGAACTTTAAAAGAGAGAAGGAGGGCATGGGGGGGGGGGTGGAAGGGTGAGGGTTGCCTTTAGAGAGCTCTGCTCAGAATTCACTCCAAGGGTGTTTAAATATCCTTTCTAACTGTTAAATATGTGGTATGAGTTCTTTCAGCATAGTTACAAAGGCAATAAAAATAGTAATCCAATTGAAAATCTGCTTGTAGTAGTCTAAAACTCAACATCTTCAGCCCTGCAAAGTCACAGCATTATAGCTTTTTATTCCACTGTACAGGTTACAATGGGATTACCAGGAACAAAGTACATTCCAATTTATATTAAAAACTAAGAGCCAACTTCTAAATAAAATCTAAAACCATTTCCTGACATCCCCAATATTTTTCATACTGTTTTTAATAGTATAACAATTTTGTGGAAAGAGTACGTGACAATGTCTTCAAGACACTGCGTGTTGCGCCTGTGAAATCCATGGGAAGATCTGCCTGTTAGATAATTGGTGATCTTCGATAAAGCTGTTGCTCTAAACAACGGAACCTGTGGGAAATGGAGGACTGTAGGTCAGAAAATGGGAAGTGGAAAGGTGGAGTTCTGGCCTGGGTCCTGGTTGGCTTACGGAATGATACAGCAGATGTTGTGCCTGTTTTAAGATTTACAATAAACATGATTTGGAATCTAAATTGTATGCAGTTGCTTCATACAGGAACAATGCTGCTCCTCATACACACATATCTTCATCACATGAATATGCAAAGTAATGTAGAGCACAGCATGTTACTGAAAATGTGGTACTTCAGACATGAGTTGGAGTTCTTTCAAACAAAGTGATTACAAAAAGCATATAGTAAAGTTTGTACATTTTTATAAATCTCTTTTCCGTGTGAGTGAATGAACATTTCAACCATAATAATTAAGTTCAGTGAGAAATTCTGCTCCTACCTTTGGGAAATCCAAATGCTAGTTTGGGCCCATTGGATGAAAGTTTTGGGAGAAGGGTCAACCCAACAGTTGAGAACTCTCCTTTTTTTGGAGAGAGAGTCTAGACACCAAAAAGTGAATATTGCAGAATCTTATTTAGAAGAATCTTGTTATTTTAAATGGCAATAGACAAATTGATAAAATGGGCATGTATGGTATATGGTATAAATATGGTATAAATGAACTAGTGTTATAGATAATGTAATTGTTTCACCTGCCCTTATTAAATATTACCTTGTTGAAATAGGATTGTTTATGAGTAGTAATCCCCCCTTGTTTGGAGGAAAAAAAATATTGGTAAAGCATGTGTTTTTTATTACAGTTTTTAAAAAGAGAGAATTCTATTGGTTTCCATTCTTATTAACGATATAATAGAGAATGCAAAGAGGAAAGAATGAGTTAATTAATCAGGCAGTGCAACAATACAGAAAATGTAATTCTGCAGTCAAGTTAGAAAGCTTGCTTAGGCATAAAAGGGAATGGAGATTGGTGCTCAAACGTAAGTGGAGGGAGAGAGAAATGAATGAGAAAAGAATGGAAAATGAGGAGAGAAGAAAAAGAGAGGGGAAGGTTGTTTTATGTTGCTACTACACATTAATCACTGTTGTGCTTCTGTCCGGAAGAAAGGAGAGTCTAACTGACAGAGTGCCCTTTGCTATTAGCAGATTTCCCTGCGCTCTTAGTGGCTGCAGCCAGAACTGAACCAAAAAAATAATAATTGGAAAAGCATTCGTGCTGGATGCAGCATGATGCTAGCTTCAGGAACCTTTCAGCTGGCTTACCCCCAACCCCAAATTTGTTTAGCACCCCTGCTTATCCTTCCTCATCCCCACTATTCAGAATAATGAAAGGGGGAGTTTTAAAAACATCAAACAAAATATTTAAAGGTTATCTGTTGAAGTCTACAGTTGGATATGGTTGACCCTAAAAGTCATTCAACTTTCCTGTTATCAGATTGGGTAGGTAATGTCCAACACTGTGAAGTGTTTCCTGATAGTTTTCCAAATCCTGATAATATACATCTGACAATGATCTGAAAGAATCACAGCTGGATCATCACGAGGCTTATTTTCAGTTCTCTGTCTCCAGTATGTTCAAGTTTCTTGCAAATGGGTGGGGAGAGGGTAGGGAGAGAGAAGCAGGTCTCTCAGCCTATCTGAACTCAAAAGAGAATTTAATAGAGATATCCTTGGCCAATTACACTATCATGTGCAGCCATTTCCCTCTAATGGCTTCTCCTGTGACTCTAACTGTAAAAAAGCCTAGGATTGACTTGGAGAACTCTGACTAGATTTGCTTTGAGTATGTTGGACTGGATCTTAGACTCCTATGCTGAACTATCACTGATTTGATTTGTTTTGATTATTGGTAGATTTTTGACAGATTTTCTTTTCTTTTAATTGGGTGGCGTGTAGGTATAAACTGGGCACATTTGTGGAGGAGAGGAAATTACTTTGTTGTTATTGATATGCTGTTCTTATTTTAGCTGTTCTTTTGTTCTGGCTCTTGGGGGATAAAATTTAGTTAGCAATAGTTTTTCCAGAAATAGTAGCTCCAAAAATCCCCACACAGGGAAGATGACTGGTGGCAACTTCTTCTGGACCTCTTTGTCCAATTCATTTGAAACTTGGGGAGTTTTTAGTAGAGAGAAGGACTAGGTTCACTGAAATTTAGGTGTCATTTGGTTAAAAAGCTGTTCTGGGAAACCTGCCATTTCCCCACCTGTTTAATTACTGGGAACAATGGAGAGAAAGATGACCTTAATCAGGAATGTAAAAATCAGAACTCTTTGACCAATTCAGTTGAAACTTGAGCACTTAGTAGAGAAAGAGAACTTGATTCAATGAGATGCTGGCCTCAGTTGGTAAAAAGCCAGCTATTCTAGACAACCTGTAATTCCCCTATAAAAGATAATGGACAGACATCCTCTTCAGCATTATTGAAAATGAAATCTTTCCTGGACACGATTTTCCAATACAATAAATGTTATCCTGACATTTAATAAAACTATAATCCTGCCCTTTTTGAAATTACAATACAAAACTAAAATAATTTTTCAAGTACACAATCCTAGTTATCACCATGTAATATATCTGCACAAACTGCTCAAAACAGAAAGCTGAAGTTTGCAGTACTTTGACACTGAAAATGACTCCTCCTGATTAAAACTGTTTTACCTCCTTGCCAAAACATTTCCAAATATTTACTAATGGTGAACAAGGCAATTGTGTTAGACTTGTCTTATTTTTACTTGAAATGTAGAGTGGCTAAGTGACAATTTCATGTCTCATATATATGATAGGTCATAGTTGTACAGGTATGTTGATGAAAGAAAAGGAGCAAGGAAAGACTATTTGCATAACATTCATGAAGCAAAAATACCATTTACTCATGCCCTGGTTTTTTCCATTAAAGACATTTGCAGGCCATATTACCTACATGGCTGAAGAAATGTTTGTCTGCAGATGTTATGTAGAACAGCCTTACAATTCTGTCTGAAATAAGAAATTAGTGTGTTGGTGTTTGAGTATGTGAAAGGCTTCTTTTCATCTCATTACTCTAACAACTTCTAGGAACTGAAGTTACTTCTTATTATAGTCCACTGTTAAGTGAATGCATGGAATAACATATGCTTTATCTCTCCCACTGTAAATCTTAACAGTGCAGAACACTCCATGTTTCACAGCAACATAAAAGATACATCATAGCTATTAACCTTCCCCTTTGTTACTGATAAAGTAAAATAGGATCATTTTTTATAGTAATAGTATTGTTCCTGTTGAGATAAATATTTCTCTTGCAATAAATCTGGGTATTTTAAAATTGTTCAGCATTGTTACAAACTATAAAGTGAGCAATTAAATAGGAAAGGATAAGATAGCATATGATAAATTAATATTCAGAATCTGTGTGTGTGTGTGTGTGTGTTTGTATCATCTTTGTACATAGTATTTTCAAATAATTGTCCTTGTGACAGTCTCCGAAACTTCACACTTTAGCAACTTTCAAAGTATGTCTTTTAACTATATCTTTTGCTTCTATGTAGTTCAATTATTAGGATTCATCTTAGTTTTGAAGGGTAGTAGTCTTGGTCTATAGTCAAAAAGCTGGATTAGTCCAGTAGCACCTTAGAGATGCTAGTTTGGCCATCATGGATGCTGTGTCTCTATATACTAACTTTCCCTGAGAAGATGGATTACAAGCCACCAGGAACATCATCTCTGACAATACTACAACTGACCCTGAGACCAAGCTATGCCAGTCTGTCCAGTCCAGAACTACTTCAGATTTGGTGAGGATTTATTCCTTCAGATCAATGTTACAGCCATAGGCCCCTACATGGCACCACAAAATATAAACATTTTCATGGCTATCCTGGAGCAATGCTTCCTCAGCTCCCATCCACTAACATCTTTCCTGTACTTGAGATTTATTGATGGCATTTTTTATCATCTGGACATGGATAAATTTCCCTAGACTGACAGCAACTTCAACCCATCAACCTGACCATGAATCAATCTATGGAAGAAATGTATTTTCTAGACATGACTGTGAAAATACATAATGCAAGTGTAAAACCACCTTATACCAGAAATCTACTGATTGCCATTGATATCTACATGCCTGCAGTCAACAGTCAAAACACACTTAACCTTTTGTCAACAGTCAAGCTCTATGCTCTAACTGCCTCTGTTGTGAACACTCAGGCAGAGATTCTCACCTATGGTATCTACAACAGACTTTTTCTGGAATTATAATACCTACTTGATATATTAAGGACACAAATCAAGAAAGCCAGAATGACACCAAAGGATAACTTGCTACAAGATAGGCCCAAACAAAACAACAGAATACCACAGATGATTACATGCACCTCTCAGATCAAGCCAGTTTAATGCATCCTTAATGATCTGCAACCTAAGCTAAACAATGACACTCCTTTCTCACAGGCATTGCGAGCCATGTGAAAGTCACAGAAGAAAAAATAGTCATAAACGAATATATATAATTACTCTCAAGTTTCAACATTGCAAAAATACTTTTAAATACTTTTGATTCTTGTGGTTGTTTCTGATTATTAAACTGAATTATAGATTCAAGTCTAGTCACATCACTGAGATTAACAAGATTTTTGGGGTAGAACTTTCAAGAGTCAAACCTCTGCATTTCTCCAAATGCCCACCTCCTGTGTTTAAGAACTGCCCTCCTCCTCACAGAAATCTCCTGTGTGTTCCCCAATCCGTACGATCTGCTCCACTCTGTCCAGGAAACCTTCATTCTTCTTAATGTGCTGAAGAGTAGATACTTGCTCCTCAAGCTGCTGAACATTCTCTTCCAAGAGAGTGACCAACTTGCACTCACAACAAGTACAGATACCCACATCTTCTGGCAAAAGAACAAACAAATCATGGCTTTTGCAGGTGACTGCATCAACTCCCTGACCATCCATATTTAGTAGTCTTAAATAATAGTCTTAGATAAGATTCACTTTAGTCTCCGACTAAACTCCTCCACAAACTGAGTGTTAGCCTTGCCTGTTAGCCAAGCTCCTGCACATTGAGCTCCAGGGACTCAGACCTAGTGGCTGAAACCTCTGCTCCCAATCAAGTCTCCAATTCACCTTCTACTGAAAGATTAGTTATGGCTTATTTGGGGAAAGAACTAAGTGGGGGATAGGAGCTAGCTCCATACAAGAACTCTGAATTTCAGCTCAAGGGACTGGGGGAAATAGTTCTCCATAGAAAATCAGAAGTTGAATTAAGAGGAAGGGTGTGGTATTCCTATGTGAATGAGAGAGAGGAGAGTGGAGCTCGGCCCTCCTTTGCCCTACTGATTTAATAGAGATCTCAGTAAGCCTGCACAAATTTGCTTGTTTTGTTTTTAGAGGTGACTAGATTTTTTTAAAAAAATGCAGCCTTGGATCTATAAACCGTGGAACTCTTTGTTGTCCTGTGACTATCACTAGACGTTATCCCACTCTGTGGATATAATGCATGTGCAAAGAAGAAGAAAAAGGAAAAAAAGGGTAGCAGTGACAGAAGTGCTGACAGAACTAAAATGCAAACCTTCGCTGAATAATGTGCATGGAAAGGATTGACTCAATAGCTTAGAAAAAATAGAGAAGAAGCAAAGTAAAAGAATCCATCAAGAAGCAGACTTGTTATAGTATGTCAGCTAGAATGGGGCAGTAATGGAGAAAAGAACAAGTTTTCATGTGGAAATTGCCTATGCCAGAAATGATGACAGTGTATGGAATATTTGTTAAATTCCTTTTCCATGAACAAATACAACTGGTTAGACTAGACTTCCTCATGAGTTAAAATGGTATGCCACAGAGGTATGAGTTAAAATGGTATGCCACAGCCTTCACAGAATTTCCTATTAACTTAGACCGTTTCCGCACGAATGCGGAAACGGCCGGGTCGGCATTCTTGACGCCGACCCGACAACGCTAGGACCGTCCGCATGGACGGTCCTAGAAAGAGCCGGGCAGCCGGCGCCGCGGAGCACCGGCGCCTGGCCGACCCGGCATGTCCCCGGGCCTCCAGCGCGTCGCCGAGGCCTGGGGACACGCCCCCCTGGCCCTGCGCGCCTGCTCCAGCAGTGCAGGGCAGGGGGGCGTATCCCCAGGCCTCGGTGAAACGCCGGAGGCCCGGGGACAAGGTAAGTGCCGAGAGTTAGGAGGGGAGAGGCGTCTCGAAGCCGCTGCCGTTCACTCGGCAGCGTCTTCGAGGCGGCGTTTCCCCAACAAGAGCGCTTCCAAGCGCTCTGGGGAAACGCCAGCTTCGCGGCGGTCGGGTGGCGGTCGGGCGGCTGTGATGCAGCTGTGCCCCCTGTGTGAATGGCGGCCTGGGGACGGCGTTTTTGCCATCTCCAGGCCGCCATTAAATGCCCATGCGGAAACGGCCTTAGATAGTTTTTTAATCAAAGTGCCAGAAAATTTTCCCAGTATGATTTTAATGTGAGGAACCCTGAAAACTACTTGGTACACTTTTGACACTACTCCTGCAATATCTAAGATACTCTTTTCCTGCCTGTCAGCTGGTGGGCTGCAGCTGCTAGTACCAACCACCATAAGGTAAGTGAGAAGAAGGAGGGTGAGGGGAAAATGACTTGTTCAAGCTATTCAAAGCTTGAGTTCATGCAGTGAACTCATCTCTAGTAGAAGATCCACATTATAGTGGTGGAAGTGCCACACTTAAAGAGACAATGCACAACTTTGCTAGCAAGTGTTTCATCAGATCAAGGAAAGACAGGCAAGCAAGCACTGTTCGTTGCAAAAACACAAGGAAGAAACCTTCCTTTGTCTCCATTTTACTGCAAGTTTCAGATGGGTAATTGTGTTAGTCTGTAACAGTATAACAAAATTTGAGAGTGGTTCACAAGGACTGTTTACATTGTGGTGAGAATTCTGTGCCCTTTAAAACAGTATATTTTGTATGAAAAAGCTGTACAACAGTAGTGCTTCCGAAATTCTTCCCATCCATAAGGAAGAATTACTACAAGGAGTTTTAAACAAAAGGTAGTTGAGCTATTCTTCTATACTATGGAGCTCATAATATGTAAGAAAATCCATATTTTGGAGGAATGGATGAGACAGAATCACCTTCCCTTTATCACAATTAATAAAAAGTAATATAGACAGTGCTTAAATTAAGCTTGAAAATAAAATCCCAGATCTTGAGATTAGCTTTGGTTGTCTAAGACTTTGACAACATTGACTACGAAATGTGGATTTTTTTGGGTAAATATTTTGCTCCAATATTTTAATAACTTAAAGCAATAACATATTTACACATTAAAAGAATTCTTTGTGCACAGACCTACATTTTCACATAGCAAATAGGTCTCACTCAAGGCGCTTGTACAATTGATTTTTAAATTGCTTATGTACATTTATTGAGTGACATTTATTTTGATAAGTTGACTCCAATGTTAATGCCGCATGGACTTGGATCGATATGACACTGAATGAATAAAACTTGAATTGTTGAATATAGGCAACATCTCTAGGCAAGATAAAAAGCTCAGTGAAATCTGTCAATGGAAAACCCATATGGTCTTCAGTGGCCTTGGGAAAAACACAGAAAGTAGCCTGATTTACTATAAGATTATCACCTAAAAATCTTATTAGTGTTGTTCTTTAGTAGGTGCTAGGTGTATTCTGTTTTAAAACATTAGTTGTGGACAATATTTATTTCGACAATATGAGTATTATTATTTGCTGTGTATTCTCACAGGAACAACCTGTACTGTCCTCACAAAGTTATTAGTGAGTGTATTTAATTTTGTGAGTGCAAGATGTGCCTAAATCAATTTTTGCCAAGAAAATTAATCATTATCAACTTGGAAAATCAATATTACCATTTACTGTGCTTACTGATGGTACTGAAGGCCAATGGACTAACTTCCTTTATCAATTTACGCATTAGGCTTTGGCTTCTTTAGAATATATTTTTCAGCAATGGAAAGTACACATTTTCCCTCTTTTTTCTCATCTTTCCAGTCATGGCACATAAGAGCTTGCGAACATTTTGTTGGTCTGTAAGGGGGAAAGTCAAACCAAAGAGCACTTATGAAGGTATATGCATAAAAGGTTTTTTTTTCTTTAATGCTCATGTAACAATGTAGAAGGACGTGCATGTTCCAATTAAAAGTTAGACAATTTTTCCTCTTCTAAGATCCAGGAAAATCTGAAATATCATGGCACACTTATGATTGTAATCAGTTCCATGGGATTCCAGGCACCTACCTCAGTCCTCTCTTTTTATCCACATCCTACTCAAACTTATTTGTCTTATTCATTGGAGCAACAGGAGTGGCTAAGATGAGGCAGCTGAGAAGAAGGAAAATATATATAATGTCTTCTTCAATTTTACTCCTTTCACCAAGGCTCTAAAAACTGTGGTATTTTGAGCATCTGATAACACCAACTTTTCTGGAAACTACAATTCCTAAAATGTACACTTGGGGGGTGGGTGAAAAATAGTGGAGGGAGGCTTTGCCGGTATTTTTTCTCATATTAAGGCCAAACTACACATTTGGGTTTTTTAAATCAAGTTTAGCCCAGATTCCCTGGAAATGCCTTTGAAAAATTAAAGGAGAGCCCAAATAGGATAAAAACACCATAATTAAGAACAGGAATGCCTACCCCTTTCACTCTACAGAACAGTGCTGGGAGACTGGTTCTGGTGGGTTTTCCGGTTGTATGTGTAACAGACTTCCCTCTGTGATACACCTCTGAAGATGCCAGCCACAGATACAGGTCAAATGTTAGGAATAAGATCCACCAGACCACGGACACACAGTTCGGAAAACCCACCAGAACCAGTTGAATCCGGCTGTGAAAGCCTTTGACAATACAGTGCTGGGAAAAGTTATTTCCCCATTTCTCCACATGCACAGACTATGTGGACTGGCAAAATAGAGTAACTCCCCCCAAGGCACATGAAAACATTTTGTGCTACACAACATGTGCTCATGTCCAAGTTAACAGGAAGACCGCTTAGTGTGGCTTGCAGTAAAATGAAATTTGGGTCCAGTAGCATCTCAAAGCCTAACAACATTTTTCAAGTTATAATCAGGGTCAACCCTGACAAGTATTTCAATGAGAGACCTCTAAAGAATATCAGGATATGGAGGCAGGCAATGGCAAACCACCTCTGAATGTTTCTTGCCTTGAAATCCCCCACTGGATCACTATAATTTCAATGAGACTTAACATCACAACATCACAGAAGAAGCAGCAGCAGCAGCAGCAGCTTTTGTGAATTTAATGCTTGCTTCAGTTCACTGGGGCTTATAAAAGTTTTGTTGGTGTGCCAGGTGCTACCACTCTCAAATTTTGTTATACTGCTACAGACTAACACAATTGCCCATCTGAAACTTGCAGCAAAATTGAGACTGAGATAGATTTCTTCCTTGTGTCCAGGGGTTTTATTATCTCCCCTTCTCCTATCTCTCACAGATCCTCTTTCTCCTCCAGTCCCAAAATGAAGATGTGTTCATGTCTCTTGGCCCCTTGAAGTTCTATAGCAAAGATGAGGCTATGCTTAGGTCCTTGCTATTGCCATTCTCATGCCTAGAGCCATTTCCATTTTCATGGTGATGCAAAACTTCATGCCTAGCATGAGATGACTTATGTCTACTCCTCTCCCTCTTCCCCCCCTTCCAATGACCAAAAGGCACTCAGTTACCTTTGAGTCTGTACCAAGTGCTGACCCAGTTATAATAGTTTTTGATACACATTTTTGGGTGTGCAAATTCTGGGATATAAGGTGGTTCACCACATCATACAACTGTTGTACACAGCCATAGGACAACTAATGTGAACAATTAACAATGAGACAGATTTTGTTCCAAATTACTGCATACTACAGAGATTAAAAGACTTTGAGTCAATCCTTGTTTCAACCATCGAACATCAAAGGCAAATCTGAACATGACTCAAGCTCAGGTCATAAATAGCCCAATTCATGGGGTTGGCTGATGGGGTGGTGATGGTAGTTGAGTGGCAGACAGGGATGATACAGGTGTTCCATCTCCACAGATGGAGATGTTCATAGTGGCTCAGCAAGGTAAAATAAAATAAAAACTAAAATTACCTGCTGCACTGAAAGAGCCCTATGCAGCTCAATGAGCTATGAATATCTTTTTGCAGGCACAAGTCAGCACCAGAAAAAGAGGATGTTACTGGGCTGCACGGTTTGAGGAACACCCTCATTGGCATCAGTGAAAGCTCCTGTATCATAGAAATGTTGATGCAGTGGCTGCAATGGCACCTGGGTGACTGAGTCACATACCTCCCTGGCGCCAGCATAAGTGCCCCCTTGCCACTTATACCATATGGATTGGTAGTGGTGTCAGTGCCAGGGTCATGCCGGTTCCACAGCCCTTTTGTCATCCACCCCCACCCCCACCCTTGGACTGCACTGTAAGACTGCCTGCCAGTGCCAGTGCCGGGTTCAAGAACTGGAATTAGTGGGCAGAAGAAGCCTTAGTTACTAGCACCTGCTTTTTTATAAACTAACCATGGGGTAAAATGAACATATACAGTTAAGACTTGATACTACAATGTACAGGTTAGAAATCTCTCTTCAACTGAATTCAGGGCATTGTTTTCTTTCAAAAATTCTTATTACATGAAATCTGGCCTCAACTATTGATCAGAAGTGACAGCAAGTTTTGTTTTCTCTCAGTTTTCAGATGGTTTTGTCCCTCTTTTGTCTCTTTTGACAAATATGTTTGCTTGCTGAATTTGGTCTCTCAGAAGTATGGTAAAGAGCTGTTGCCATGTTTGTCAAATTACTCTGTCTTTTCAAATAAGGAATGGCATGACTACTCTAGCTGTTCCTATTTCAAAGAGGGAAAAAATCTTTAGATTAGATTGATTGTCAGTGTAGAATTTGCTAAGAAAGAAAGCAAACAAATAGAGTTGCGAGCACAAAGCTGACAACATGTGAGAGATAGAACCTTTTTTTGAGGGGAGGGGAAGTCACCAGCAACATAAAGATGTTGCAGACAACACAGTGTCACTTCTAACACAACTGTAAGTGACATCACTGTGTTGCCAGTAATGCTTCAGCGTTTGACCAAAATGCTATGATTTAATCAGTGAGTGTTCACTGAATGTTAGAGAATCATTGGCCATGTGATAACATCACTTCCAGTTGAGCTGTAAGTGATGCTATTGCATTGAGATGCCAATGATCTCCCCATTTCCCCAATTTTCTGAGCAGTGGCAGGAAGAACTAGCCAGGGGTAGGAGATCTGGGAACCTTATGCAAAATACCAAAGTCATGTGGAACATCTCTCAGTGCCAAACTGATGAGGATAGAGTGAATAATGCTGTGAATTTAGGGTGTGACTGGGAAAGCACTTTCTCTTGCAGAGTTTGCTTTTAAATATTGATCTTCTAATTTATCAAGACTGTATATTGCATAAAGTGGATACTGTTTGTCTAGTCTAAACATTTAGCTGTTAGAATTCTTTTCACAGATATCAAGGTATGCTGAACAGGAAAAGAATGAGAATCTGAACAAGACAAACTATTAATGGTATGCTTTAAAGTTTTTGAACAGATAAATAGGTTTTTTTTACTGTTAATTGTTGTTTTTCACAACTGGTTCTCTGTTCTCTATACAGTCCTATATCATGAAATGTCACAGCACAGAAAGCAGGCAAGACCCTCTAGAAAGTTATATGTGAAGTTATTCACATTCCCTATTAGCCCCTCTTAAATGCTATGTCATGGGACAAGAGATGGGACTAGTGTCTTTTCACTCAATTCCTTTCTAACTGGGATAAGACCAGGAAAGAACTTTCCCCCTTTCTCTCTCTTTTCAGAATTTTTAGGGAATCAACTTCATGATGGATTTTAATAACATAGTAGTAAATTAATCTTTTCATCCCTTGGAGGGAATTCCTAATCTATCATTAACCTAACAGAACTGGCAGTGTATTGATTAAAAGTGCACCAAGATACAGACTCTAAATCAGATTGATAATTGTTGCATCTCTGTTGGGAGGACAGGGAGCATGATACTGGCCGATCTCATCAGATCACAAAAGCTAAGCAAGTCCTTGAAAGGGAGACCACCAGGGAAGATTCTGCAAAGAAAGACAATGGCAAACCACCCCCGTTTCTCACTTGTCTTGAAAGCCCCTTGTTGTTCACTGCATAAGTTCACTGCAATTTTACAGCACTTTATATACACACACATCTCCTGGCAAGACTTATACTGGTGATGTATGACAATGCACAAAGACCTCAACAAAGAGCTTCCAGGATGCAGAAAGGATTCCAAAACAATATGGGGTTTTTCAAATTAATTTTTTCAGCCAAAATAGGATGCTTGAATGAATGGAAATGAAAACCACACAATCTCCATCATCAGAAAGGAATTAGTAACTTCTGGTACATGAACCCAAACAGAACTCAGTTATTTTAATGTTCAAGGTGCTCAAAATGCTTGCCTCCATTAATACTTGTCCTCACAATCTTACATCTGGCTATAATGCTGGCTTTTACTCATTTTTTTTTAATTGGGGGGTAGGATTTTTTAATATTTATGTGCATACTGCTGGCTACCACATCAAGCAAGGAAGTTGGGAACATTAAGCAAGCCAGATGCTGATTTCCTTTCAAGCCCAGACCCCCAGAGTTATTTGGTCAACTGCAGAATGTGGGAGTCTTGAGGCAAGCATGCTGGTTCCCATATTCTCCAGGGCTTCCCAACCTGCTACCAGCCAGTCAGCTAATCATAGAAACCTTGTAGTTGAAAGAAAGTACATTGGCTTCAAGCTGTTTTTCCCTACATCAGCAGAGTAGTAGTGACAGCTGCCTGCACTGTTCAGGTCCCATTTATGGCAAAGACAGAAAACAGGAGGGGGAAGTATGATATGGGGTTTTTCCCACTCCTGTAACTTCCCAAAATGACCCTCTGGGGTTAGAGAATACTGGCTGTCAAGACTTCCTAGGCTTAGGTGTTACTTCAAAGATGGGTACAAAGTGCAAACAGACCAACCTCTGCAACCTCTTGTTACACTTCTGCTTTGCCTTTGAGTTTTTGCATCTGGAAGGTCTGTCTGCTATTGGAAGACCTAAGGCTTCTTGCAAACCAACTGTTGTAGCAAATTTTATGAAACACAACTCTGATGGTGTCAGACCTATTTATTTCACCACCAGCTAACATATTTATCACATAGTGCAGCTTTAGGTATGGAGGAACAAGTGTGGAGTGTTCCCACACTGCATACATTTAATTATTTTAACTGTCTTTATATAGAAGGGGTGGTATATCCTTTTTTTGTGAAGCAGAATAACTCTTCTAATCAGTTTTAATATTTGATGGATTAAGCTTGATAAAAATTCAGCACTACATTTGAGGAAATCTTGGGGGGAGGGTGGCAGATCATCAGAGAGCTATACTGCTGTGTAAGAATAAGCATGATGCAGAAGCAATAATACTCTGTACTATGCAAGTGCATTCATTATTCATGAATCCAGCAGAAAGCTGTTCTCAAAATATGCACTACTTTTTCAGAGATCATTGGATTTAAGTTCTTGATTCTTAATGTGTTCCACCAGCACAGGTGGTGGTCTCAGCAATACTTTTACTGATAATGGCTTATTTTGATAGCTTGTTTGTTTGTTTTTATACTGATAATTTAAAATTTTGTAAGCTACCTTGAACAGTACTGTGGAGGTGGTATAAAAATATCTCAAAAAAACTAGTTAAATAAATATGCTGTTACATTCATTGTGTGGTCTGAAGCACAAATGCTACCAATATCCAGAAAATTGCTCCTAGTTTATATTTAATATGTTCTAAGGCCAAACTAAATGTCTAGGGCCAAACGGAGGCCAAACGAAGGCCAAACTAAACGTCTAGGGCCAAACTAAAAGTTCTAGGGCCAAACTAAATGTCATGTTTACCATGAGTTGTGTTGGGACATCAAGTAACTCCAAAGTGTTCCAGGGCCCAATTCAATTTGGGAACATGCCATGGGGATGGGGCTTTAGACTTTTCTTCTGTGCCATTTTCCTGACCCAAAAAGACCCGGTGGGCAATTGTTTACCTCACTGCAGGGCTCCACAAGCTGCAGTCAGTGTTGGAGTCCATAGACACATAAGTCCTGCTGTGTGACCATTTGAGCTCACAGGGAGGAACACTAAAGTCTCCCCCCCCCCATGAAAATTGGGTCCCAGAGTACTTGGGAACATTAGTTTCCCAACATTCCATATGACTTGAGATCTGACTTCTGGTACATGTCAAATCTAGTCTGGCCCTTTGGCTGCATATTGTTTTAGTCGTTTTAGTTGTTTTAGTTACAAAAAAAATTAGTAAAGATAATCCATCCAAATTTATCAGATAATGTGCCCCTTAAAATTACAAGATTGATGTCTACATAAATTCTGAAGAATCTAACAAATTCCTGCAGAGTTGAAGTTTTGATATCAATGCATACAATCACTGCTTAAGAAAAACATTCAAACTCTGAACAGTAGAAAGCCTAAGAACTGTACATAGTCTAGGGGTTGCTTTTTTGTAGACTGTGCTGAACTAAGACACAAAAGAATTATATCATTTCTGAATTTTTACCTAGGGAAGGAGTGTGCTTTTTTTCTGGCTACATCTGCACAGAGGCATAGCAAGGGGGGGAAAGTGCTTGGTGCATTGGTGTGTCTTACCCCCGGTCCCACCCCCACCACGCTCTTACCACACACCCCACAGGGTATGTGCACTAGTGTTTGTTTCTCCTTTGCTGGGGCCTGAATAAAAATGAAAAATAAATGTTCTATTTGCAGTTGAACTTGAAGTTCAAGTAAATTCTTTTAAGAAGAGAGATGAATTGTAGCTGTTGAATATGTCTGTCTTTTAGAAGAAGTATAAGAAGAGTTTGTAAGGAGATTCAAGGTGGCTTACAAACTCCTTTCCCTTCCTCTCCCCACAATAGATACCTTGTGAGGTAGGTGGGGCTGAGAGGGGCTCATTCCACACATGCAGAATAATGCACTTTCAAACTGCTTTCAATGCTCTTTGAAGCTGTGCGGAATGGCAAAATCCACTTGCAAACAGTTGTGAAAGTGGTTTGAAAACGCATTATTTTGCATGTGCAGAAGGGGCCAGAGTTCCAAAGAACTGTAACTAGCCAGTCACCCGGCAGAAATGTAGGAGTGCAGAAACACAACTGGTTCACCAGATAAGCCTCTACCACTCAGGTGGAGGAGTGGGGAATCAAATCCGGTTCTCCAGATTAGAATCTACCTGCTCTTAACCACTACACCACGCTGTCTCTGGTGTAGGAGAACTCTGGCAGAAAAAGAGGTTTCAAAAAGTGTGACGTGCAACAAAATGCTGTTGAACATTTCCACTTGTCTAAGGATGGCTGCAAAAGCAAATGTGTTCCACCTTTGCACCTATCCTCTGAGCTTAAAGACTGCCAAAAAAGAGAGAGAAATGTTAAACTCTAAATAGTAGAAAGTATGAATTGCAGCTTTTCTTAAGAGTCAGAATAGATACACCAGGCCACTCAAAACTGCTCAAATACTGTTGCTACTACAAGAGAATCGATCAACAAAGTAAATATTCTAGTATATAGGTGGAGTTCCATATGCTATATTTTACATGTCATGTACAGAAGGATTTTGGATGTAAGAAGTCCATGTAGAAAAAAATGAATTGTGACATTAATAGTACTGAATGTGAACTCGTTTCAGATTAAGCAATCAGCACATTAACAATAGTTTTAGCAAGGCCTGCACCAGTTAATGAATACCACCCCTTGAGAAAGCTCACATTAATTCCTTTTTAACAGCTTTTTCAAAAGGAATCCAACACCTACCATGACCACTGAGGGATTGTTCATAAATCTTTTACCTTAGGGTAAATTATTCACTTAGTGTTTGATTTCTACAAACAAATCAAAACATAATCTCATAGTTAGGAGACCCAAATATTAACTCATCAGTTGATGTTAACAACCAAGCCTTTGTCATAGACTGCTTCACTAATGGTGGTACCTTCCTTTTCAGTCAAGCCTATTTATGAACAGATCAGGGTATGAAACAGAATTTGTAAATTGTACAGTTAAAGATGCAGAGTGATACAGGAAAAAGATTTGTAGATGTTTCCTGACCATGTGGCCACCCATAAGCGTGTGAAAATTAGTGTTTTATCAGAAAAAGCAACACAGAGTTGGTTAAAATGAAGGAAAGTATGCATCAGGCTTGATTCCTTATGTGGATTGTTGTTCTGCTTGTGCAAATAAATGTCAGCAGGAACATATACCAGACTGCTTCTATAACATATAATTTTGTGCAACCATTTCCCCCCCAGGAATGACAACAAGAAGATTTGACATGCAGAAGTTGTTTGGAAAAGAAGACAAACCAAAGCAGCAATCCAAGAAGGCACAGCTCCGCAGTAATGAAGGATAATGGTTTGATAAAATATTTCTACTGGTTAGCACCTAGATGGGATGAAATCTTGTAGAGTATGTAAAATAAGATTCTATCAATTCTGCTTAAATAACTTTCTAAGCATATCAAGGGCGTGTGTGGTGCAGTGCTTGAAGTGCCAGATTAGGGCTGGGAAAATGGGGGTTCAAAATCCACAATCAGCCGTGAAAGTAACTCAGTAGTGTAGAAGGCTTTCACGGCCGAATTCAACTGGTTATGGTGGGTTTTCCAGGCTGTGTGGCCGTGATCTGGTGGATCTTGTTCCTAATGTTTCACCTGCATCTGTGGCTGGCATCTTCAGAGGTGCATCATAGGGAAGTCTGTTACGCACTGTATCCAGTGAGAAGGGAATGTTTCGTGGGGGATATATTGTCCATGTCCCAGGGTGGGGAACCAATCAGTAAGTGTTTGGGTGGAAGTTGCTATGCAAAGATGTGGTTGATAGTATTGTATTGTATTGTGGGTGGGGTTTTTCAGTCCAGGGAGTGATTCACCTTTTCATTCTTTGCAGTAGCAGCAGTATTGGTGAATGCAAATCCTGTGTTTGGGTGGAGTCCATTGTTCATGAATTTAGCATGTCCTTGGGGTTTGCTTTTGATGTTTTTAAGTACTGGTAGCCAAGCTTTGTTAATTCTCAGAGTCTCTTCTTTCCTGTTGAAGCTGTCTTTGTGAATTTCAATGGTCTCCCTGTGCAGTCTGACATAGTAACCTTCTGAATTGTCCAAAATTTCAGTGTTTCCAAATAAAATGTTATGTTCAGTTTTGTTTAAGACATGTTCTGCAACTGCAGATTTTTCAGGATGGTTAAGACGACAATGTCTTTCATGCTCTTTAATACGAGTCTGAATGCTGTGTTTTATGGTTCCTATGTAGACCTTTCCACAGTTGCAGGAAAGGTCAACATCAACCACAGCTTTGCATAGCAAGTTCCTCCCAAACACTTACTGATTGGTTCCCCACCCTGGGACATGGACAATATATACGCCATAATACACTCCGTTTTCACTGGACACAGTGTGTAACAGACTTCCCTCTGTGATACACCTCTGAAGATGCCAGCCACAGATGCAGGCAAAGCATTAGGAACAAGATCCACCAGACCATGGCCACACAACCTGGAAAACCCACCACAACCAGTTAACTCAGTAGCGTTGCACTAATACTTTTCCCCAGTGAATGGGGATTGGGAATAATCTGCATCATCCTGATGTTATTGAAGGTAAAGTGGAATAAACATATAATCAATAGATTTTTGGCAGTAATCCTCATATTCAGCAGTTGAACTCAATGAGACTGGCTTCAGAAGGAACCTAAAGCCAGGTAGCATCCCCTACTTCCAAAACCCAGAAGTCACTGGCTTTCAGTGTTCACCTTGGCATATGATTACTTGAAATGTGCTGAGATTTATTCTGCATGAATGAAGCAATCTTTTCATGCAATGAACACAGCAATCAGTTTGAATCTCAGTTGATCTATTATGTTAAAGATTTTATTTATTTTATTTATTTTATTTATTTATTGTTTACATTTTTATACCGCCCCATCCCCTAGGGGCTCTGGGCGGTGTACAACAACTTAAAACACAATAAATAAGTTATTAAAATCTTTAAAACAGCGGTAACATTATACTGATAATAATAATAATAGGAATAATAGGAATAATAGGAGGCGTCCGACCAACCCCATTTTTCATTAAATTTTCCCGGGAAAAATTGGGGAGGAGGGAGGGTGGCGAGCCACAGTAGATGGTAGCCTAGATGGCGAACTGGCTGGGGCACCATTTCAGCGGCTGGTCCCGCCGAAGGCCCGGCGGAACAACTCCGTTTTACAGGCCCTGCGGAACTCACTGATGTCCCGCAGGGCCCGAACCGCCGGAGGGAGGGTGTTCCACCAGGCCGGGGCCAGGGCTGTAAAGGCCCTGGCCCGCGTGGAGGCCAGCCGCATCATTGAGGGGCCAGGGACCACTAACAGATTTGCCTCCGTTGAGCGAAGGGGTCGTGCAGGGACATACGGGGTGATGCGGTCTCGAAGATACGAGGGCCCCAGGCCGCATAAGGCCTTAAAGGTCAGTACCAGCACCTTGAAAATGATCCGGAACTCCACCGGGAGCCAGTGCAGCTGGCGTAATACAGGTTGAATATGATCATAGGTGGAACTGCCTGTAAGCAACCGCGCCGCTGCGTGCTGGACCAGCTTCAGTCTCCGGATCAGACGCAAGGGAAGACCCGCGTAGAGCGAGTTACAATAGTCTAATCTGGAGGTGACCGTTGCATGGATCACAGTGGCCAGGTCCGCTTGGGAGAGGAAGGGAGCCAGCCTCCGGGCCTGGCGAAGATGGAAAAAGGCAGCCCGGGTTGTATGGGCCACCTGGGTCTCCATTGAGAGAGACAAATCCAGGTGGACCCCCAGGCTGCGCACGGAGGGGGTCGGCGCCAATGTGACCCCCTCCCACACCGGTGGCTGGAAAATCCTGTCCTCCCCCCCGCGGCCAAGCCAGAGGATCTCCGTCTTCGATGTATTCAGTTTTAACCTGCTCTGCCGCAACCAACCAGCAACCGCCTCCAAACAGTGCTGGAGAGCCGCAGGGGCGGCGGCTGCTCCCCCCTCCATCAACAGAATGAGCTGCGTGTCATCAGCATACTGGTGACAAGTCAGCCCAAAACTCCGTACCAGTCGAGCAAGGGGTCGCATATAGATATTAAATAGCAGCGGGGATAATAAAGCCCCCTGGGGTACACCGCAGTCAAGCGGGCACTTCCGGGAGGCCTGATCCCCGCACCTCACTTGCTGACTTCGACCCCGGAGAAACGAGGCAATCCATTGAAGGACAGTGCCTCGCACCCCGGAGGCGGCCAGGCGGTGGGTCAAAAGGTCATGGTCGACCACATCAAATGCTGCGGTAAGATCTAGCAATACCAGCAGCGCCGATCCGCCTTGGTCAAGCTGAATACGGAGCATATCTGTGACGGCGACGAGAACAGTCTCCGTCCCATGCCCAGCACGGAAGCCGGACTGGAAGGGGTCGAAGGCCGATGTGTCATCCAGGAAACCTTGAAGCTGCTCCAACACCACTCTCTCAATTACCTTCCCCAGGAACGAAAGATTCGAAACGGGGCGGTAATTGGCCAGATCACTTGGATCTAACGGTGGTCTTTTTAAGAGTGGGCGGACCACTGCCTCCTTCAACCCATCCGGGAAGACTCCTTGCTCGAGGGAGCCATTGATGATACTCAACAGATGGGGTCGTAGCTCCACCCTGCAGGTTTTTACAAGCCAGGATGGGCACGGATCCAGAGGACAGGTAGTAGGTCTAACAGCAGCTAAGGTCCTGTCGACAGCGGCTTCAGAGAGCAAGGAAAACTGGGCCAAGCAAGGGCCCGAAGACGGCAAGGGAGTCTCCAGTTCACTAATTGTATCCAACGTGGGGGAAAGGTCCTGGCGGAGCGACGCGACCTTATCCGCGAAAAAGCTCATAAAAGCCTCACAGCTAATACTCAATTGTGGATTTGAGGACCTCTCCGATAGGGAGGTCAGAGACCGAATTATACGAAATAATTGTGCCGGGCGAGAGCTAGCGGATGCGAGGGAAGAGGAGAAGAAGGCTCTCTTCGCCTCTTTCGTCGCCACCTCATAGGCTTTCATAAACGTCCTATAAGATGTTCGCGTGACCTCGTCACGAGATTTCCTCCACACTCGCTCTAGACGTCTAAGCACCCGTTTCATATGGCGCAACTCCTCAGTATACCAGGGAGCGCGCCGAGAACGGGGGCGTAGAGGGCGCCGGGGAGCAACAACATCGATGGCATCGGAGAGCCGGGAGTTCCAGTCCCCCACCTGCTCATCGAGTGTGCCGGCGGGTGCAGGGTCCCGCAGAGCATTCAGGAAACCAAGTGGATCCATGAGTCTCCGCGGGCGGGCATAAATCAGCCCGTCGCCTAGACAGGGGTGTTGCGGCAAGTCCACCCGAACTTTCAGGGCATAATGGTCGGACCATGGCACCCTGCTAACAGAGGATACGACCAAATTTACCCCCGACCCGAAGACCAAGTCCAGCGTATGCCCGGCCTCATGAGTAGGGCCAGAATTTATCAAGGAGAGGCCTAGCGTCGCCATGGATGACACTAGCTCCGCCGCCGCTGTACATGAGGCGGTGTCGACATGGACGTTGAAGTCCCCCAAGACAACAAGCCTGGGGAACCGCAGCGCCCAGTCCGACACCACCTCCAGCAGCCGCGGCAGGCCGTCCCCCGGTGCGCTAGGCGACCGGTACACCAGAAGGACGGCCAGCCTCTCCACGGCCAACCACTCGAGACCGACGCATTCCATGCCGGCGATCTCCGGGACGGGGACTGCCCTAAAAGGGATAGATTCACGGGCGAACAGAGCCACCCCACCCCCCCGGCCCTGTGTTCGCGATTGATGGAGACACGCGAAACCTGGTGGCGCGACCTCGCACAAGGCGACGGTCTCACCTTCGCGCACCCAGGTTTCGGTGACACACGCCAGGTCCACCTGTTGGGCCCCAAGAAAATCCTGGAGCACCTTGGTCTTGTTGTTAATGGACCTGGCGTTGATCAACATCAAAGACGAAGCAGAGTATCCCTGATCCCAGCCACCTTCGTGCTTCGAGATAGGTCGGAGGTCAGAAGGCGAACGAGCATAACCATATCTCGTGCGCCTTCTATCATATGGCCACCGCCTACCGCAATACCTTCCCCGTCCCATCAGCACTGGGATCCCTAGCCCCAAAGTTGGTGCCCCCATGACTCTGCTAACCACCTCTCATCCCAAGCCTGACTAAAATAAGCCCGATAGGTAGGAGGAGCCTAAACTAAACCTAGACACCAGTGGAGCTGGTGACTATCTATGACCCACCCACTAACACATACTAATACAGTTCAATACAATCTATAACAAATCAAAATACTACCCTACTACCAACTAATATTCATAGTACTCATCTAGATTGTAGACAGCAATCCTTTAAAGATCCTTTAAAGTTTGAAAAATGCTCATAAATTTGCAACTTTGGGTCAAATAGGTTCAAGAAACTGCCTCCTGAAGCATTAGTACAGCCAGGAAGAAAAAGAATAATTATGCTTAAGTGTAACAAGCACATGGAAGCATGTGCATGTATTAGCATGAAAATTATAGACAGACCTCATTCTTTAGCACTGAAAAGGGATACAAACACATCAGTTCTGTTTTAACAAATTGTCTTCCCTCTGTAACCTAGAGTAAATGCATATATCAGATAATGGAGGAGGGCAGCAACTCATGGAGTTTGAGTTGTGAATTAATTTGTCACAATAACTCAGTCAGAATTTAATATTCCATGCTGAGTCTTATTTAAGTTTTAGGATCTCCCCCAATGTTGTAGTGCTCATGAGAGCTTTTCAGAATCCATTATATTCACTCTATCTTACACAAGATCAAAAGCCTGAATAATTGGAGAATGTGGTTTAAAACAAGGTTGTTCATCAAGTGGGCTGATCCCAGTTCCTCTACAGCTATTATTAGTCAAGCTAAAAAGCACGTATGTAGGCTGTAAGTCTTAGGAAGACATTCACTAACAAATCCTTAAAATCCCTTGGAATATTTTAAAAGGAAATTGAAGAGGTAAAGAAATGGGGGGGATGAGGCACTGTTCAATGATATTGAATAGGCTACAACTTTGTTAAAAGGAACAAGGAATAATGTGCTAGTTTTAAGACTACAGTGGAAGGGAAGGGTTTATTTATTTATTTAGTACTAAGCCCTGAGGTGCAGCTTGAAGTGAAAGTAATCAGCTCTGAGAAGCCTGCACATGAAAGGCAAAGGTGGAGATGGTGAGAGTTAAAAACAAGAGACAGGCTGAGTCAGCAGTGATTAGGAGCGGATGGAACTGGTGGCCTTGCAGGTCAGCAAGGCCAAGGGCTGCTTAAGGCAAGGCTGAAAAGCAGCACCCAGTGGGTCACAGAAGGTGGCTGATGGAGTAGCAAAAAGAACTTGTGAGGCATGAAGTGCTGTCAGCTACTTCTTTGCAATGTATGTACAAAAGTCTGAATAATTAACCAATAGAACTTACTGGAAAATCCATTGTGTGCATGAAGGGATGACTCTAATGAAGTTCAGCTGCCTGTGGGACACAATAGTGCAGGTTGCCCTTTTCCAGCTGGCTGTGGGACACAATACTACAGGTTGCCATAGATCCCAGTCCTGTCATACACTATTACCACTACAACCATTTTAATATGTTTCAGAATGATACCGGTTGTTTCAAGGCTAAATAGTCAAATCCCTGTGTCTAATACAATGTTACAAAATGTTGGCTACTCTTCTAAGCCTGAATGAGTTGTACAATAGGAACAACCTGAAATAGGAAAAAAGCATCTAGAACTAGATCGTAGTTTCCTTTAACTTGTGTGTGTGTAAAGTGTCGTCACGTTGCAGCCAATTTATGGTAATCCTCTATGGTTTTCAGGGCATGAGACTAACAGAGATGGTTTCCTATTGCCTTCCTACCCTGGAATCCCTTGGTGGTCTCCTGTTCAAATACTAACCAGTGCCAATCCTACTTAGCTTCAGTAATAAGGCCTCAGAGCTCCTTTAAGCCTACTGAAATTAAATCCCCTACCTTTTCCTTAATATAATACCCACACAATGACCCAGCACCAGCCCTAAGCTCCTCTTTGGGGGCATGGCTGACTTTTCATTGTCCCACTTTAAAATCCTCCTAATAACCTGACTTGCAGCCATAGTCATGGTGAGGAGGACTGAGGCCAATCTCACAAAAGACTGCAGCTATTAAATATCACACTGCAAACATGTGGGTGGTTCCTTCTTGCTTCACGGAATACAGGTTTCTAAAGAAAAGTCTTTGTTCCTCAGCATATGCATACTTTCTAGAGATATATGAAGGAGACAGATGGTGGATACCTCAGATGTGGCTAGAATGTAGCAGTTCTCAATGGCTCATTCCGCACATGCAGAATAATGCACTTTCAAACTGCTTTCAGTGCTCTTTGAAGCTGTGCGGAATGGCAAAACCCACTTGCAAACAGTTGTTAAAATGGTTTGAAAATGCATTATTTTGCGTGTGTGGAAGGGGCCAATGTGAACATATGAAGCTGATTTATAAGGAATCTAATTCATTGGTCCATCTAGCTCTGATTGGCAGCAGCTCTACAGGATCTCTCACACAAAAAAAGAGTTTCCATACACCTATCTGAGATCCTTTTTCCAGAATGCAACACATGGATTAATCATCATCCCACACTGTCTAGACTACATCTAGCCCACATTACTTTCCCCAAGCCCTGCTCACTGTTACCTTGCCTGCTGAGGTGAGACAGTCAATCAAATATAGGGTTTCTCAGTCCTTTTTGACTTTTGAAATACCTTCTCTCTCTGACTGCATTTATTCTAAAACATTTTCTGAATAGAATTAGGCAACAATCCTATTCACATTTATTTGGGACTATTACTTTAAATCATTTTCTACATCTGACCAAAGAAAATGAGAATTTAAAAAAGTGTACACAATAACATAACTCTGAATGACCAGCACTTGAAAATGGACAGAGGGAATGTGACTGTTGAGTCACCAGGACCTCTCAGTGGTTTTCAACAACATTGTTTATGGTAACTTGTTGAACCATTGTTCCAGTCTGTGACTGGCAGGCATTGTTCTGTGGTGATTCTAGCTCAGGGGTAGGGAACCTGCGGCTCTCCAGATGTTCAGGAACTACAATTCCCATCAGCCCCTACCAGCATGGCCAATTGGCCATGCTGACAGAGGCTGATGGGAATTGTAGTTCCTGAACATCTGGAGAGCCGCAGGTTCCCTACCCCTGTTCTAGCTCTATCTAGAGATAGGTTTCAGAAGATGGTACTGGGGGACTATTGCTCAGTCCCACAAAGCATCTATCTTGTCCCTTATGCTTCTCATTTACATGAAACTGTCTAATGAAGTAATCCAGAAAGCTGGACTGGGATGTCACCAATATGCAAATGACATTCAGTTCTATCTCATGTGTCCAGCTGATTCCAAGGAAACTACATTCTTTCTTGGACAGAAAAGATCTGGTCACTGTGGTGCTTGTTCTAGTTACATCTAGATTAATAATTACAATTCACTGTATGAGGGCCAGACTTGAAAAATGGTCTGAAACTTCCAATTAGCTCAAAATGCTGCAGCCAAGATATTGAATAGAGTGGTCTGTATGAGCAATTATCATACCTTTCTTGGCCTATCTACATTAATTCACAATCTGATTCTGTGAACAATTCAAAATGTGGGTATTAACTTTTAAAGCCCTATATAACTTGGAATTAGCATATCCAAAGGTCCACCTACCTTAGAAACTTTCTTGACTACTACACTTATCTTCTGAAGTCCTGTGTTGGCTGCGCTTGTGAAACCCAGGAGTGTGCCTTCTCATTTATGGCACCAGAAACTCTCCCCAGAGAACTCTCCCCCAGAGAGGCTTCATTATCCTTTTCTGTGGCTGTCTTTCACCAGTAAATAAAGACTTTCTTGCTTTGTCTAGCATTGCTCCAGTGATCTTTCCTTTCTGCCTTTTTTAATTGTCATGTCTATGTATTTTAATTCTTTGAATGATGTGATTTTGGTTGGTTTTAATGGTATTTGGTTTTAATCATGTTTTTATTAGGTATGTTTTCAATCAGCTACCTTGGTAGCATGCATGAAGGCAGAAAAGGCAGGGAATATATTTTTAAAATTAAGAAATACAACTGTCTTTAGAAAGGTTAGAGGTTGGTGTATTGCGGTCCTGAAATATCCATTTATGGAATAAGGAATGAATTATGACACAGCTTTGTAGAATCGGAAGGAAGTTGGTGGCCACTGCAACTCCTAGTAATTTTTAAGTCATGGAACTTGTTTTTTCCCCTTTTCTTGCCTGATCCTCCAGTTTCCATTCATTTTCTCCATAATGGGAAACAGCTTAGAAATAGTATCTAAATAGAACCTGTGAAATTTGTAGCTTGTTAAAAAAATACTGCTATTCAATGTGACAAAAGCAACCAAGGCTATTTAATGGCTCACAAGCACAGGATTCAGCATGAATCACCAAGTGTACTAGCAAGCTGCCTCCACCCACCCATTCACAGAATGACACAAGAGGTCTTAAGAAAGCAACATTTTAGACTTCCAAAGAAAGATAAGCCACCTGCACTGAACTCTGATCTAATCCAAGATACATTATTAATATTATTGTTTTATTTCCAGGACACCAAGAATTTTAAGGTAAAAGTCTACTAATAAAAAATCTACTAATAAAAAATAAGGAACAAAAAGCCTTTTGACAAGGTAAGAGAGAGAGAGAGAGAAATAGAGAGAGAGAGTCTAATCATGCATGTTGAAGGGTCACTTTAACAAAGATAACTGAAGAAAGCCTTTCTAGAGACAAAATGGTATTAGTACTGCTGTGTACAAAAGCACTTTCACTAAATCTGCTGTTAACTAGGAATTATTTAAAATTAATTCAAGGGGAGAATAAAATCTATTCTCTTTCTCCAAAAATTCATAAAGCAGTATGCTGCAGACCACAGTTGTATTCACTGTGCATCATTAAAAGCTGATACCATCACTAAAGGGTTTAAATCACAGCTGGGCATTGGGGACAAAAGAAGGAAAAGGTCACAACATGCATAAATATGCCATGAATATTTACATAAATAGTTTATCATGCTGAAACATTTGGAACCATAAATTAGCATGATATTTGTGTAAAATAAAAAGGAGAAAATAAACGGAACATAAATTCTAAAAGGACTTGCTAACTGTAATAAATGAAACATTTCCTTCTATTCAATCTTTTCTCAGTGGTGTTCTGTAATACACAAGAAGCATCCATAATGAATTTTAAACAAATTGTAACTGTAACCCAGAATAAATAGAAGGAAAAGGAAGTCAAAGGAACAAACAACACATGATATGGAGTGTCATGAAGTCATTATGCGGCCTCATGGAGTCACAATGATAGCACAGCCCCAGAAGCTGAATATGGCACTGGAATACCCTTATGAAGGTAGCTGCATCTTGAACTCTGAGAGCAGCTTTCAGTAGAAAACCCACCAATAGAGAACAAGTTAATAAGGCCCCACAGTTGAACTTTGTACAAGAAAAGTAATCCTTAGGGAAAATCTATACATGACCCTTAAAGTTAAGGTATCTGAAGAGGGAAATATTTCAGTGAGAAAGTACTGAAGTAAGTAATGAAAGCGTAAGTAGCAAGTTAAATTCAGGAGAGGATGCTGGGACTGTAAAAAGCATTGAGTTGAACATATACTTGCTAAATAATCAGCCTGTTACATTTATATGACAAGGGCCCATTGCCAGAACTGAAAGTACTCCAAATCAATTAACTTTGAGTACTTTTCTTACTATTAAAAAATCACAGTTCAAGCACTGCATTCTCTAATATCTCCAAACACATGTCTTTCATGTTCTTAGAAGTATGCTGGTGCTGCTTATTTCACAATTATTATTATTATTACTATTATTATTAAAATATTTGTAACTTTTTCAAATAATGACTTACAGCTATAGTAAAACAATGTAAAATACAGATTGCAAACAGTATATTTATATAGTAGCATAAAATATATACAGTGGAAAATAGCAAAAAAAGAGTATAAAATAAATCGGTCAACCAAGATCAACAAAACAAGTAACAAAACAAACCAGAAGCTAACTAAAACAAAAGATTTTGCTTGGTGTCCAAATGGAAGGTAACACAGTGTCTGCAGAATCTGTAGAAGCTATTGCAAAGTTGTTCCACTACACTTGATCTTAGCCAACAAGATGAGAAGCAATACATAGGAATGACTCTTTCTCTACTTGCCACCCACTTCAAGTTAGTTAGCAGGTCCATTTAGAGTAAGGCCTTAGAACATGATCTTGGTGAAGGGGATAAGTTTTAAACATTCACATTTTTAATTGCTACTTGAAAATATACTGGACTTGAAGATCAGCTTTATATGCTGTCTCTGCATTTGTGTAAGTGTCCCCAGAATTTTGGAGCTCAATGTTAGGTCTTGAACCTTGGGGTGGGGTGTTGTAAGGTGACTATAAGGGTGGGGAGGGTGGAATGGGTGTCTTGGGTGGATGAGGGTTGGAAAGTGTGGCTTGGAGTAGTGGGAGGGTTTTAAGGTGTGGCTTGGGGTGAGGGAAGGGTTGTAAGGTGTGGAGGGGGAAAGTGTGGCATGGGGTGAGGGGGGAATGGGGATGCTTCCAGTGGGACAGGAGGGGATCTCTGGGCCAACAGAGCAGCAGGCACTGAGGTGCTGCAAGCAGGACTCACTTTGTGGAGGGTTCGTTGTTGCAACAGTCCATCCCATAGCTATTTATTGGTAAGGATTAAATAATTATACATTATAAATCAATTCATTAATCAAATGTAAATTTCCAGGTAAATTTCCAGGTAAGTTTCATGTTCTAATCACCCAAATTCTTGTTTCAGTATATCTTAATACCATAGATTGATCTATTTTCTTTTTTCACCAATTAATGTTCACCAATTAATATATTTGTTAATTATTTCACATTTAAACTTTTTAAAAGTGTAATTTATATACTACTGAACTGTAAACAATTATATAATATTGTAAAAAGCATAAGTAGCTTATGAGGTAAGACAAAATTATTTCCAATTCACCAGAATAGAAATGAAGTAAGATAATATATTTCAGGCCTTTTCTGCATGACGCATTTTCAACATATCATGCCGCCAAATGCTGCTACTTCTTTTTTTCCCTTTGAATTCCACATGTTCCCCTGCCCCCCGGGTTCCAGAAATGTTTTCCCTTCATTTTTCCTCTGCTGTTTTCCTGAGCACTTTAACCATGATTTTTTTCTGACCTGTTTTTGAGCTAGCTTCTCTTGAATGTGTGATCATGATTAAATAGTATTTATTTCTCTATCCTACAAAAAAACTGGCCCTTATCCATCCCCTCTTGTAGTTGTCTAACCTCTTCTTCACCCATTTTCTTCTCCCCTTCCTCCTCCATTTTCAAAACTTTTTACATTTTGTTCTCTTTGTCATATTAAACTAGTGATGTATCATTGAAACAGAAATACAAAGAAGCAGTGTTAATTGGATCAGCTTTGTCAATTTCATATAGAACTTGCCACATTAATGTTCAGCAGAGATACAAAGAAGCATAGTCGAGTGAATTAGATTTGTCAGTTTCACATAGAACTAGTGATGTAATGGTCCTGCAGAGAATGATTTTGAAGTGGGGGACAATTGCATTGGCAATAGAATGCTGAGCTCCTGGTTGAAAAGATACTAGATTTGCTGCATGTAATTAAGGATTGCTGCAATAACAATTAGGCTTTACCACACCAAATTTGGCTGGAAAATGTGGTTCTGTGTATGTGGAGTAGGCTACGTGCCTTCTATGCCTTCAGGTAATAGTGTCTGCTCCAGGAGTTGTTTTGGCTTCCATTTTTGGGTTGGTAGTTCTCAGTAGTATAAATGTAGGCTGAGAAATTGTTGAAGTACTGCTTTAAAATGTAACTGTGCAGTAATACTAGGGCACCAGTACAAAAGGGGGGAAAAGGTTGGGTTGTTCTCCTATGCCATGGATTAGATCCCATCACTGTCAAGAATAATATATTTTCAGCAGTAGCATGTGGAATAAATGCAACTGAAGAGACAAAGGGGAAGAAATGAAGGAGGGACAGCGGGGAGAGGTCTGTGGAATGACATCCCAGAAAATGTTTCCACATTGAGAATGAGCCTAAAAGTCTTAAAAGGCTAAAAGTCTGGACGGTGTTGTACACCGCCCAGAGCCCCTCGGGGATGGGGCGGTATAGAAATATAATAAATAAATAAATAAATAAATAAATTAAATAAATAAATAAATAAATAAATAAATAAAATTAAGGCTCATGAACAGTTTGATTCTGCTTTAGAATATGTTTTGCAGGGAAGATAGAACACTACAACTTCTTGTTTCTGAAATAGGAAGTCTTCATTTTTTTCAGATCTATGTGATGGGAAAGGAAAACAGAGGAATTAGAGGGCAACCCTAACAATTTTCTGATGCACTTTTCATAAATAAACTAACATTTGCTACAGGGTGTCAGTTGCTAAGATGAAAAGGAAAGAGCTTGTCAAAGCTTCTTGAGAAATTACACACAAGTTCAGTTCATGAGCAAGTTCAAGGTCAGGAAGTCAAAGTATTATACATTAACCTTCTCTGAACAAAAACTGGAACTGTTTCAGGCAAGTACCAGATCTTAAGTCTTAACAGGTTAACAGCCCAACCTGAATTGGGCTGGCAGGAGGGGGCGGGACTGCTCCATCACCACCTGACTCTCTTTTAAGGGTTTCCTCATGGTGTGCAAAGCCCAAAAAGAAACAAATTTCCCCTGAGAATCCCCCATAGGGGATTACAGAGGTCTGAGGCCAGCTCAGTCTAGTGCATGAGTGCTGGGCAGGAAGTGGATATCAACTAAGGTCGGCTCTACCTCCTGGCCCACTTCTGACATGCCCTCAGCCATACTAACACAGCAGCTGGCAGTCCTAGTCATGGACAGCAGCCTCCAGGTTGGGTGCCATGGAGACATGTGGCACTCATCCAGTTTGGTTGCCCCTTCACCAGCACATTTGTCTCTTGTGCCAGCGGGGTGGGCACACAAGCTGGCACAGAGCTGTGCTGACTCCAGAGATGGGTTCATCCCACATTCTGGATTGGGCTACCCATAACAAAAATATTTCACCAAGATAAGTGAGGTTTGAAAACAAGCAGTACCTTATGAATCCCAATCTGTGTATGTTGTACAGATTGACACTAATTTGTCCCCTTCAGAAAGTATTTGCTACAGTATAACTTAAAGGCAAGGCAACCACCACTGAAATACTTGCAGGCGGTATAGATGAGAGCTACCCTTTACTGTTTGCACCTCTGTAATACAGTAATACAGTAACAGCATCAAAGTGATCACTAAATGTCAGACATTGCCTTAGATTTTTTATAGTTCCCATTGATGTGTGTGTTCTAATACAAAGTATTGGAAACACTTCAAAGTTGTTTTGAACTGACCATAGTTCCTTTTATTATGAACAATCCATTTGTTATCATCAGGGGTTAAAGTTTTAGCTCTTCAAAATATGATAATGAAAAATGCCTCTACATTCTTCGATTTAAAGTATACATGAAAACAGACATTATGCAGCATAACTCTACCTGCTGTGTACTTTCCATCTAAAATTCAAAGAAAGTATGTCTAACAGCAGGTATCAGCTGCTACAGACAGAAATAGTTTCTCATTCCCAACAGGAAAGGAAGAATTCTTGACCCAACACACATTTTAACTATTTTCTATTAAATAGCTCATGATTTTTTTCTACTAAGATGCACTAATTTTAACCTGAAAAATCAGGGAATCATTTCTTCTTGCACTCCATAATATTTCAGTGGTATTTCTAGATAACCACCACTAATGTTTTAATAACTCAAAATGTTTTAGATTCTAAATAAGGGCATAAGATTGCTGGTTGAGCCAGAAAGGCTGTTATTAGCAAAACAATAACACCACCTACTAATGTTATTGTTATAATCATTTTTAAGTTTCTAAGTGAATAAGCTGCGTGTGCGTGTGAAATTTTTTTTCTCACTTTGGAGATGTCTCTCTCTTGGTGCACTGCTTCCTCAGGAATGCAGGGAGCTGTCTACCTTGACATAAACTAGATGCTGTGAGCAGAGCTCACTGCGATAAGAGGGGTAACATGCAATTTTGGGCAGAAAAGGAGAGTCAGAAGGGGCATTTTGATTTTAAGCTCAAACCATGTTGGGACAGAAAGCTGTCTTTTGAAGAACTATGGTGACTTCAAACATGATAAATGGGGAGACATTAATGCAGTGAGTATGTATAAGTGTTAGGGGATGGGTTTGAATTGTGACATATGTATTCTTTCTATTTTTTTCTAAATCTGTACCTTTAAAGGATGCATGTTATAGCATGTTTCTTTGTGACTCTGGCAAGAGCACCCTGTGTAACGACCCTCTATCTGCATAGTAAAGAACTTCTCTTAAAGCCTGGGTTTGTATTTTTCTTCAGCAGTCTATTCTAACTTAAAACTGAAAAGGGCAATGTCTTGTAGATCGTGAAATCCTATCTTTTCTGTGATATTCTTTCATTCATTCACACTTAAATAACAAATTCTGTTAAATGAGCTTTAAGATTAAAGGACAAAATCCTAGCCTTCAGTTTTCTCCCTCATTTATAAGTGCTATCTTTTTCTTACTAAACTTCCCTATAATTTACTGTTTCTCATTTTACTTTTATGAAAACTATTCCTTGAGAGCCGCCCAAAATGAATGTTCCTATTGCTTTCATTTTGTTTCTTGAAGAAGGAAGTTTAATAAGAGGTGTTTATCCGAATATAATTTTCTTCGCATTTGGTGAAGATATTTATCTTTTTCTTCATTATTATGGAGAAACATATAGTCAGAATCCAAGGAATGGTTTGTATCCTCTAGGAGGAAAAAAGTGTTTCTGGGAAATACACAGGCCAAATTGATCTCATCTAAATTTAAAACTCTGCTTGTAAACCCTTAGGAAGAATTCTTACTCCCATTTAAAGGTGTCACTCTAACTTCAATGCTGTTTGAAACCACTGCTATTGTGCATGAAACAAGAGGAAGATGGGGAAACTTTTAATTAACCTTCATATTAGAATCAGGGTGGTTTGCTGAGGTGGCAAACTTCTGCTTCAACCCTCTATGCATTACAATCAATCACTGATTCCCTGCTGTGTATGTGTAACCCCTGTGTCAGAATGGGATGACCCAGAAAGGGGTGGAGTCTGAAATGAAGTAGAATGCTGCAGAACTCATACAAGTAAGCTGAGGTTACATATGCAAATCTGTAGAGTTACAAACCAATGTGGACTGGTCAGAGGGAGAGAAGAGAGGGAGAAAATGCACCCCCAGATTTATTCGGGGGTGCCGTTGCGGCCGAGGAGGAGAGAGCAGGAGAAGCCTGGGAACAGGTGTGCTGAAGCCGGGAGCAGGTCATGTGATGTGGAAACTCTGTCACATGATGAGGGATCCAGGCATCCAGCAGAGTCCAGCAAGCAAGCGGAGTGCTCCATCCATCTGTGCTCCATCCGCGAGCAGGGCTAGTTGAGCTTAGCATGGTGGAGCAGAAAGAGCATGCAAGGCTGGGGCTCGTCCATGGATGGCCACCTCCCTGTGAGGGGAGGCCGAGGCTTGTCTGCTGGTGCACCCAGATGGGCCCCCTGCCTGGCGGCACCCCACCCACACCCCTCCCACACGGCCAGGGGAATTGTGAAGGGGCTGTTTGGCATAGCAGCTGCAGCTCCCTGAGCATAATGGAGGAGGGGTGAGTGGGTGATTAGCAGCCCCTTCCCCTCCTCTTTTTGCGCATTTGCAGAATTCTGTGCATTTGCAGAATTTTATTTTTTTTTCCTTTCTAAAGTTTGATTTTTTGTGCAATTCAATAATTGTATATCAATCCAGAGGGTAATCCAAGCAGAAAACTGAAAATAAATAAATTAAAATAAATCTCCAGAAGTGACAGGCCCTTTCCACACAAGCCCCTGAAAATGTTTTGCAAACTTTTTTTTTTTAAAAAAAAAACCATTTGTCTGCACTCATCCCCTAAAAAACTCTTCCTGGCTGCCATTTTGTGGCCAATCTGTTGTTGTTTTTTAAAAAAATAGATTTGTAGCTACAAAGCCGCGTGCTGCAATTCTCAAGGAGTTGTGTCTAGGTAGCAATGTAAACACAACTACCCAAATTTAAAAAAAACTAACAGAAATACAGTGCATGATGATTGGCACAAACATAGAAAATGGTGCTGATGAGGAAGTCCAGGGACTGCAGAGACATGTTGGAAACATTTTAAAGAATTCACAGAGCAAAATGTTTTTCAAAAAGGATTGCTAGGGAACAGCATGCAAATAAAACATTTTTAGGTAGGAAAAAAAGTTTTGGACCAAAAACCATGTGGAACTCCATGGAGGAAACATTTTATTTCATGACACACACAACACCAATGCTTTCTTTAAAAAACAACAACTCACTGCTTAGAGAGAAAGTAGGCAGCAAGGGTTGTCCTCAGGAGGCCTTCTACTATAGTAGGAAGGCAGGCCGAGCTTTTGTCACAGGAATGACAATCTAATTCTCACCTCTTAGGCAAAGGCAACAATGCATTGTAATGGTTCTTTTTTAAAAAGACAATGATGCAGTCTGTATAAAAATAGAATAAATTTCATTCTACTGTAATTCTAATTTGGAATTTTGGGGAAAGATCTAAGCCCACCTCCTAAATATTTTTTTTTAAAAAACCCTCAAAAAACAGATTTGGTCACTTCTGGAAATCAGAACCAAATTTGTAAGAAATAATGCCTGCACAACTTCAACATTTTTTTCATCCTGCTTGTGCACTGAAGAATATTCTTGATTCGTATATGCTTACTCCCATTTACACTGACAATAAAACAGCAAGCAAGAACAAATTCTAATTCCTCATTGTTTTAACTGATGCTTTATTATTTTGCAATCACCATGCAATTTTCATCTTAAGATAACACTCTTTGCTATCTGGTACAATTAAAGCAAGTGGCTTTTTCCCTTTGAGGAATTCAATAAAGTAATTTCTTGTTGCATTCAAACCAGCTGGCATGCATATGACACTCATAAAATGAACTTACTATCATTCACAACCCACACTATTTTCTAAGTTCATCAAAAAAAGAATGTTACAGCTACATAAACCCTCTACCCACAGCAAAGCTTATGCTTGGAAAAAGCATATAGATACTGGAAGTGATGGTGTGTGTGAGAAAGAAAAGGGCATTATCACAGATGTATGCAAAGTCATTGTATCTGGAAGACCTATATATCTGAGGCACATTATGTGGATGTAAATACATTTGCACACCATGACAAGGGACATTTTTTTAAAATCCTCATAAACAATGAAAAAGAAGCAACACTGTATTAGCATACAAAAAATATAAACAAGCACTTAGGACACTGACCATGGCTGCCAAGCAAAGATTAAGTCTGTATTCAAACATCACATCAAGCTGTAATGAAATGGAAGTTTCCTGAGGTTGTACATGTTTGCAGTATTCACAAGCTCCTTTTGCTCTCCACTCTCCTGTACAGATTGATTCAGCACTGCCCAGTTTAATCAGGCTTCAGTTTGCTCTTACATCTTGACACAAAGCAATCAGAAGTTCGTTTCGTCCCACAAACCAAGATTCTAAAATGGGGAAGAAATAACCTCCAACTTTCTGAGAAGGCTGCATTCTGCATCCCATTGTGCGGCAAACTTTATCAGATTGGAAGTTACCAATCAAGTACTGCACAAGAGGAAGAGGAAATTTGAAGGAGATAGAGAAACATGTGAGTGCAGTGAACAAACCAGGTTCACATAATATTTTGGTAAACTTGTTTAATTTGTCATGTCAGAATTCAGCTTACATGCTGCCATATGCAATTACCTACAATTAAGTCTCTTGGAACAAAATGGAACTGAAGTATCCAGATTCAGGCTATAAGGGTGATTTTATGCTATGTTTTAGAAATCTGACATTGAGGCACTACTGTATGCCCAAAACCTCCAAAATCAAGACGAAGGCTCTCCCTCAATGGCTCTTCCCACCTGTAAGTCCATTATCAAAAGCATGGGGCTCAGCTATACCCTTTCCAACCAAAAGATCCAAGTAAAATTTTGAATGCATCTGTCACCACTTCCTGGGCCTTCTTTGTTTTAGAATGTTCATGTTGGGTCATAGTGCTTGGCCTCCCCCCCCCCTCGCTTTAAACAGCAAGCTGCCCCAAACACCCATGGTGGGGGAAAGGATGTTTGCTGCCACAAACACCAAACCATGCCTGGATGGGACAGCAGCACCGGGCCTTGCAACAGCCTCCCCATTCCTCCCCCACCCTCCCACCACCACAAACACTAAGCTGGACTTGGTGGGAAAGCTGCAGCAAGCCACCATGCCCCATCAGTCCTGACAACAGCCTCCATATTCTCCTCTGCCCTCCCAACATCACAAACACCAAGCTGGGCCTGGCAGGACAGGGGTTGCAAGCTGCCCTGCCAGGCCTGGCACCAGCCTCCCCATTCCCCCATCCACCCTCCCCAGAGTCATATGGGGCCCCCAGAAGGAATCTTTGTCTAGGAAGCCATGTAGATATCAGTAGGAAACCTAGACCTAATTCGTGCAGACTCCATTGGCACAGTCAGCAAATGCACTAATGAAGGGACTAACTTACCTGGGCAGCCATGCACCATATGGCTCTGTGGTGCCTGACCCAGAAGCCACCACTTGTTTCTAGGCCTGCTGGAGCAAAAAATTGCACTGGCATAACTCGGGATGGGCTGGGGGTAGAGCCAACCTTAGTTGGCTACTACTGCCTTCCCAGTCCCCGTGCAGAACCAGCAGCAGAGATATGTCACTTTTTTGTAGTGTATCTCTTTTATCCCCATGGAGATTCTCTGAGTTCTCTTTTCTCCCTTTTTGTGGGCTTGCCATGGTGCAGGAATGCCCTTAGGTGAGGATGGGGCAGTCCCACAACAGTGCTATCCCCACTCTGGATTTGGCTGTAAGGACCACTTCACAGATTACATAGCAACAAATTTGGGGTTTGTACTGAGAATACATTCATTCAATAACAAATCACAGAAGCAAAGGACTAAAAAATCATAGGTTTGCTGAACATTTCTGTGTGGTAAATGCTCATTTATCCCATTCATATTTCACCTATTTCAAAGTGTACTTACATTTATTGTATATAGCCAACCTTGGTGGCCCCAATTGCTCAAACACTGTTAACACTGCAACATTCTGCTGGGGCAATCTAGACACAGCTAACATGAACTACAGTGTAGTAAGCATTCTGCTACAGAATATATTCTTCCTATCACCTTTCCATTCATTATTGTTATAATGGACAATGAAATACAGTTTGCAAAATGACATCTTAATGACTTTTTAGACTTACAGATTAGATTTTTTTAATTATTCAAGTAATATAGTTGTGCTTGATGTGAATTTATAGATCATTAGTTAACTAATACTATCTAATGTGAAACATGGCAATTTAACTCTCATTAATGGCAGTTAATTTTGTGTTATTTAAAAGGTGATCATTCCATTCTACTTAATTTTAGTGTAAGGATGAAAGCAATATAGTTTTAATCATGGTAATGTAAACAATTTAAATAATCAGAAGAAATCTGTACTTAATGATGCATCTTCCCTACTCAATGAGAGGAATACATCAGCATTAAAATTAATATTATCTACAATATAAAAAACTACACAGCCAATGAATATCAAAACTGTATTTGCCTTTTAATATTGCATGAAATTTTTGTCACAGAAAAAATCATTCAAAAGAATGATATTCACTTTTTTCCTCTAAAAAATAAAAGATCACTGGAGACACATGAAACATACTTGTGAGTTTAACAGCTCAATTCTAAGGACACAGACTAGAAGCCTCCCAGTTGAACTTGGTCAGTAATATTTCCAAGCATACATTACAACCAAAGTGAGAATGTGCTTTAACCTGACTAAAGACATAAGCACAAAAAAGCCTCCCTAGCAACCACAGGCTTAGAAAACTGATTATCCATTTGAACAGTTCCTCAGTTTTATACAAATGGCAGTACAGCAACACATAAATTTTCAGCACTAGCTGAGCAAAGTTTGCTGCATGGGATATAACACACCATATGCCTCAAGGCAGTAGCACATGTTATCCATAAGGATGCCCATACAGTAGCCAGTACTGTGTGTGTCTATTGGCATAGCAGAATGCGCAAAGCCTTCTGCTGCTCTTGTGTTTTTATAGATCAGGCATAATACTTTTGTTCAATTATGTTTATGTTCAAAATGTTTTAAAAGACATGATTAATACTTGAAACAACATTATTTAAAGCAAGTATTTTGCTTTAAGCTCTAGAACATAAGAAGAACATAAGAACATAAGAACAAGCCAGCTGGATCAGACCAGAGTCCATCTAGTCCAGCTCTCTGCTACTTGCAGTGGCCCACCAGGTGCCTTTGGGAGCTCACATGCAGGAGGTGAAAGCAATGGCCTTCTGCGGTTGTTGCTCCTGAGAACCTGGTCTGTTAAGGCATTTGCAATCTCAGATCAAAGAGGATCAAGATTGGTAGCCATAAATCGACTTCTCCTCCATAAATCTGTCCAAGCCCCTTTTAAAGCTATCCAGGTTAGTGGCCACCACCTCCTATGGCAGCATATTCCAAACACCAATCACACGTTGCGTGAAGAAGTGTTTCCTTTTATTAGTTCTAATTCTTCCCCCCAGCATTTTCAATGAATGCCCCCTGGTTCTAGTATTGTGAGAAAGAGAGAAAAATTTCTCTCTGTCAACATTTTCTACCCCATGCATAATTTTATAGACTTCAATCATATCCCCCCCTCAGACGTCTCCTCTCCAAACTAAAGAGTCCCAAACGCTGCAGCCTCTCCTCATAGGGAAGGTGCTCCAGTCCCTCAATCATCCTTGTTGCCCTTCTCTGCACCTCTCCTTTTCTATCTCCTCAATATCCTTTTGAGATGCGCTGCTTACCAGAACTGGACACAGTACCTAAGTGCGCGTCGCATCTCACTGCTTTATATAAGGGCAATGACAATCTTTGCAGCTCTTTATTCTCAATTCCTTTCCCACTATCCCTGTGCATAGAGCGCCTTGCTCTTTTTCACAGCTGCCATGCATTGAGTTGACATTCCCATGGAACTATCAACTAAGATGCCCAAATCCCTTTCCTGGTCTGCGACTGATAGCACTGACCATTGTAGCTTGTATGTGAAGTAATGAATATATTCATGTTCATCCCACAAATTAAAAACACAGTGTTAAAGACTTCCCTCTGTGACACACCTCTGAAGATGTCAGCCACAGATGCAGGCGAAACATCAGGAACAAGATCCACCAGACCACGGCCACACAGCCTGGAAAACCCACCACAGTCAGCAGAAGAGTTTCAAAGGGTAAAAAGCTATTGAGCTGGAATTCATACATAGCTTTGCATTTTGACAGAATAGGAATTAGAGATAGTTACTTCACTACAGAGAATATGCTATTCGTATTCAATAATTCATCAACAGTTGGGATCAATTCACATATATACTTGAGTAGATCTTGATTTCATTTGTGCTCTACATTATTATGAGAGACTGGACTTTTATCTGGAATGACTATTCCTGATTCCTTCAATGTATCTTGGAGTACATCTATATGACCTTTGGTATAAAACGACAACAACAACGATCTCATGCCACACCAAATTTACAAAGAACACAAGACATTTTATATTCAGTAGATCGACATGGTATGGAGGCAGGTACCACTGTAGGAAATATTAGGCCATTTCCACATGACCACACTCGGGGGTGCATCGGCGTATAGGACGCTGACGCACACCCCCGGACCGCTCATCATCGGGGAAGACGGCGAGCTTGTGCCATCGAGCCTAGTCGCCTTCCCCTTCTCTGATCTTCTGAGACGTCATTTAGGTTAGACACGCCTGCCCCAAGTGACAGCAGGGCAGGGGGCGGTTTCAGGCCTGGGCGACGCTACCAGAAGGTCGGAGGGAAGGTGGGCATGCTCCAGGAGGGGAATGGCCTTCCAGCCACTGCTGATTCCCGCGACGGTAGCAGCAGTTGTTTCTGGAAAACCTCACCCAGGGAGCTGCAGGGTTCAGAACAGCGGCTTTCAGCATCGCATCGGGGAAGACGGGCCAGCCATCACTCAATGTTTCCTGATTTCGGTTATCGCCGTTAGACACGCTTCGCCCCGCGTGACAGCAGGGCAGGGCGTTTCCAGGCCTGGGCTTATCGCTACCAGAAGGTCGGAGGGAAGGTAAGCTTCAGGAAAGGGGAATGGCGCCTTTCCAGCCACTGCCATTCGCATCGGTATGGGTGCTGGAGTCGCCAGCTGAAAACTTCACCCAGGAGCGTAGGTTCGGTATCAGCGTTTCTCAAGGCCATACCTCGGGGTCGTATATACACCACTGCTGCTGTGCGAACCCCTCCCCAGGGACACTGTTTTTATCATCCCTGGATCACTGTATTCCGCCCGTGTGGAAACAGCCTTAGATTGTAAGGCAAAATGGCCAGGGTCTCAGTGTCAGTGTCTAGAGGGAATGAACACAAGTCTGAAGTGAAAGCTGTCATGTACATGTTGTTGATGTGATCATGTTTTAAACGAACCAGTGTACCATCAAGGAAAACAGGGAATACATGTCATACTGTTTACCCTGATTCTGCTGTTCTGCCCTGCTACAAGCTCTTCTGAGTCATACCTGGGTCCACTGATACTGTAATGTATTGTACTGATTGTGAGGTACTGTATTGTTTTAAGAGTCTGCAGCTGTTGCACTGGAATTGGTAATCAGTAGGTGTGTTTATAATGATACAGCTTTGCAGAGCGATTTTAGGGCCATGTGTGAGAAAGTGAAGGCTCGAAAATAAAGGCACCAAGTGTCTTTGTTCCTCCTCAACTCTGGATTCCTTTGAGACATACCATATGGCTTAATGCAGGATAAACTACATGACCTGAGCTCTAGTAAAGCTCTTGTAGCCAAGGACTGCGGGAGTAAATTATGGCTTTTCAAGGGCAGCTGGAACAGTTTAATTTGGAGTTTCCCTTTGAAGTGGCAGAGTTATGGAGGTCTGGATTGGAATTTTATCTTCTGGCAAATGGCATAAATAGACCTGGTGGTGCTGAAAGCGAAAAGAGCCGCGGTTTTTGAGCCTCTGTGGTGAAGGGGTGTTTGGACCTCACTTCAGTACTGATAGCCTAAGAGACTTGCATCAGCAACACCGCCAGAGATAATTGACTGCATTAAGGAACCATTTCATCCCCCAACCGCCACAGAAAGAAGGACGGAGTGTTTTTTATAAACGTGATTGTGAGGGGACTGAAAAGCATTGCAGATTATGTTGCAGTCTCACGGCGGTTAAGTATAACAATGTAATTTCTCCAATTTGAAGAAATGTTAAGGGATCGCCTGGTCTGTGGCCTGGAGAGGCAACCATTGCAAAAGCTGCTGCTGGCAAAGACAGACTCTGACTTCTTCTAAACGGCATACCCGCCAAGAAGCCTTTGAATTTTGAACTTGCTGCATGTTCTACTCGAGGTATGGCGCCAGGAGCCCACAGAGATTGAAACAGCCAGCAGTATGGGATCATTGTAGACCAAATAATGGAAATTCTTAGACTGCAGCACGGTGCAATGAAGATGGGAAGACCACCACAACAGAGGGGGAGGATGTTAACAGAGAAATGTATGAGCTGGTGGTGGGCCCGCGCATGAGAGAGAAAGGTGTAAATTTAAAGAGGCACAATGTTTCTAAGGTAAACGCTTTGGGGTATATTGGGAGAGTGCGTAGAGAAAAAAGGTAATTTCAGGGACCAAGAAGACATGTTCCCGCCCATCTGCTGCCACACTCTGTGGATGCAACTCCTATTGGTCCTACGTAGTTGGTTTGATCACAACTCCGGCTACGAGCAGTGTGATGGTGGTGCTCTACGTGAGTTTACGTAATTAATCCACGCAGTAAACTCCGGTGATCCAGCGTAGTTGTCGCGATCTTTGACTGAAGATCCAGGATGTCCCTTGTGTGATGGAAGTGGATTCGGGTACCAGCATTCTCCATCGCTTCATTGACACTTATAAAACATTCTTTGGCCCACAGGATGATTTTGATATCCAATCTTGTGACTTTTACTCACTTTCATCGGATTATCAAGGACATAGAGTACCCTGTGGTTGGCATGCGTAACGTCCTACGTGAAATAATTTGGCATACGTTTGATGGATGTTTGAAATTGTTAATAGTGGAAGGAAGCATGGAGAGCCCATTGGCCAGTTGGACTGGTTTGGGAGGTTGGGAAATTGTAATTACTGGAATTCATGAGGTTGAAGGTAAGCTTTGACATGGGAGGTGCTTAGTGGGAGAATTTAAGAGTGGGTTTGCTGCGGACTGGGGCAGTATAAGGGTCCACCTATACTTCATTGCATCTTGATCCTTTAGTAACCCCCCCCCTAATAGCTTAAAATCACGGCTGCGATTCCATTTGCTTTATGTTTCCTAAAGTGGATGCAGAACTAGGATCGGCTTATTGGAATAACAGGGAAATATTGGAGCTGCAGTGGAAATCGCAAAATGGGAAACTCCAACCAAAACTCTGAAGGCCAATGGGGATAAGGCGATTTGTGCTGATTTGCGGCGTAATAAATTAACATTGCATTGCGGTGAAAACATCCGCACTCCAGCGCCAGTTGTCAGTCAGCTGTTAGCAACATTTTGGCAGGGGAAAGCGTTTTGCAAAATTAGATCTAGCGAAGGCATACCCAACAGCTGGAAGCGGATGATGCCACCGCAGAAGCTCCAGACGAGAAAGTAGGACTCATAGGGCATCTGCAGAGTAAAGCTGCCGTAATTTGAGTGAGCGTAGATTCTGGATATTCTAGAGCCTGATGGAAGAAATATTAAGAAACTTGCCGAGCCATACCCATTTTGATGATGTCTTGCGATAGTGGGTGCAACTGAGGAGGAACTGATGACACGAAAGTAACGGAAAGTACCGCAAAGTGCTCTCAGATGTAGGGCTGCTGCTAAGCTAAAATGCGGTTTGAGTAGCTTATGGCTACATGGTAGATGCAAGGGGAATCCACCCGATTATCAGCAGAAGGTGATGTGGGCATCCAGGATGCCCCAGCACCACAGTCAAAGCAAGAGTTACAGGTATTCTTTTGGGATTGCTAAATTTTTACCTATCCATCTCCAGCTACATTGGCCAATATTACCGAGTGGAGTTGATCGCACCGGGCTTATTAGATAAACGGGCAGTGGCAGTGGACAAGCCGCTACGAGAAGGCATTCCGAGGATGTCAAAACGATTGCATGTCATCAGAAAGTGTATTGGTTCATTCTTTGATGAGAGGGAAGCCATTAATTTTGACGTATGCGATGCCCTCCCCCCGCATGGAGTTGGAGCAGTGTTGAGCCATCAATTGAGGATATGGCGCGGAAGCTCCAATTCATGATATTCGTAGGACGCTATCTACAACGGAGCTGTAAATTACGCAGGCAACTGATAAGGAGTGCATTCAGTTACCAGTGGCTGGGTTGCGAAGTTTCACATGATTACGCAGGGAAGGGCGCACTACGGCGATTGCCGCCAGCAGATCATAAGCCGCTGTTGGGACTATTTTCCCAGAGCCAGACACCACAGATATTGTCCTCTAGAATGCTGCGTGGGCAAATGTTCTCTGAATGCATATGATTAAGGTTCCTGCAGCACCCAGTCGGGAAAAGAAAAATTGTCATGTAGATGTGCGCTGAGTCAGCTTACAGTACAAAGGAGGAGGAAGTGATCATTCTCAATTTCTTTGAGTGCCTTTGATGTTGGAATCAAGACATTGTGAGCCCCATGCAAGCGCAGAAATACAGTGCAGAAAGGCTGGGCCAAGGACCTAGTGCTTCTTGCCCGAAGCCTCTTGAATTCAGCGGTACAAGGCTGGCCATTGGGTGTTAGAGGAAAATCTGTGACCATTTTGGAATGAGGCACCTAGATATCCGGTCCACAAGGCGCTTACTCGTGGGGAAATAGAGCAGTGATCCTAAAGCAGCTTTAAGGATTAGGGGTGCTGGAGGTCTATACATGTAGGGCACCCCTGAATAGTGCGAGAATGAAGCGCATTGGGTCTCGTGAGTTGGCGTGTGGTGGCCAAAGATGGATAGTGAAATAGAAGAATGTGGGTGGCCAGGTGCAGGGAGTGTCAGATAACGCTTTTAATTCGCCCCACCCTCAGGCCAGGCCCCTACCTATCAAATGGGAGTCCAAGCAAAAAGACCGTGGTCAAGGGTACATATTGATTTTGCCGGTATACCTTTCCAAGCGCTTGCAGGTGTTTCTCATCGTAGTGGACCTTACATTCCAAAATGGCTAGAAGTGAAAAGCCAGCAATGCCACCGACATCACAAACAGTTATTAGGGTAACTGGGCGTAAGTTATTTGGTAACTCTATGGTCTCCCCGGATACAGTGGTGGTATCGGATAATGGGACAGCGCTTGTATCCAAGGAGTTTGGAGTATTCCTGGCCAATGGTGTTATTCTCGCCAGGTTACCTCGCCCCTTTCATCCGGGCAATGAACCGGCAGGCAGAAAGGATGGTGCGCACAACGGGCATGACGCATTGCAGCCGTAATAGTAGAGGGGATTGCACCTCGCCGGTTGGCGAATTTAATCTTGTTAACATATAATATAACACCGCACAGCCACCGAGGAGTCCTGCATGGAGTTGCTATAATGAATCGGAACTTACAACGCTGCTGGACCGAATGCAATTCCGACCAGCTGGATGATCGGCCCACGGAAAGCAGAAGATCAGGGTGCTGAAAGCACCCTCGACATTTGATAGGGATGATAACTGCATGTCCCAAATTATGGAGCAGGTCCATGTTGGGTCCCAGCAGTTGTGAGGCAGTCACGACAGTGGCCCTTGGTCTTATAGGGGTGGGAAACTGAAGAGGGGCGGGTGATCCGTAGGACATGTTGGACCAAGTAAGCAAAGAGAGTGCCAGGGTCCAACAGTAGATCAGGGAACCCCTAGGTCCCTCGAATCTAGGGCGCTATAAGGGGCAGGATGGAGCTGCAGGATGAGGAAGCAGTAAATAGTCCAATTGTCCCAGAGGAACCTTGGGGCTAAGGCCAGATGGAGATGCAGGATAAGGAAACAGCAAAGGGTCCAAATTGTTTTGCAGGAACCAGGAACAAACATACCTCCAGGAGTTAGAGCATGAGCTGAGACTTATCTCACGAAAAGAGCATCCCAAAACAGATTGTTACATGGCATAGGTGGAAGGTGCATGCATTGTACTGATTGTGAGGTACTGTATTGTTTTAAGAGTCTGCAGCTGTTGCACTGGAATTGGTAATCTCAGGACTCTGTGTAGGTGGCATTGAGCACAGCTGCAGAGGGATTTTAGGCGTATAAAAGAGTAGTAGCTTTGGTACAAAGCACCAAGTGCTCTTTGTCTCCTCCTAATTCTTGGATTCTTTGAGACATAACAGATAACCAATGTATTTAAAATTGATTGTGAGGTACCAAATTGTTTTAAGAGTCTGCAGCTGTTGCACTGGAATTGGTAATCAGTAGGTGTGTTATATTGAGCACAGCTGCAGAGTGATTTTAGGCTATGTGTGAGTAGCAGCTTTGAAATAAAGCACCATGTTTTGTTCCTCCTCAATTCTGGATTCTTTTGAGACATAACATATTACGTAATTTATGATAAACTTATGACCTGTGCTCCAGCAAGTTTTGTGAAGGCGATCGTGAGTAAATTATGCCAAGGGCAGCTGGAACAGTTTAATTTGGAGTTTCCTTTGAAGTGGCAGAGTTATGAGGTTCCATTGGAATTTTATCTTCTGGCAAATGGCTAACAGACCCAGAAAGCGAAAAGAGCCGCGGTTTTTGAGCCTCTGTGGTGAAGGGGTGTTTGGACCTCGGCCAGCATTGATAGCTTAAGACTTATCAGCAACACCGCTTTGTGAGATACTCGACCGCATTAAGGAACCATTTCATTCCCCAACCGCCGCAGCCAGCTAGACGGAGTGTTTTTTATAAACGTGATCAGGAGGGGACTGGAAAGCATTGCAGATTATGGCAGTTCCACGGGCGTTGGCACAACAATGTAATTTCTCCACTGAAGAAACGTTAAGGGATCGCCTGGTCTGTGGCCTGAGAGGCACCATTGCAAAAGTTGCTGGCAAAGACAGATTCTGACTTTCAAACGCATAACAAGAAGCCTTTGAATTTTGAACTTGCTGCAGCTTCTACTCGAGCACGCCAGGAGCCCACAGAGACGTGAAACAGCCAGCAGTAGGACTGTAGACCCGGTAATGGAAATTCTGCGACTGCAGCATGGTGCAATGAAGATGGGAAGACCACCACAACAGAGGGGAGGATGTTAACAGAGAAATGTATGAGTTGTGGTGGGCCCGCGCATGAGAGAGAAAGGTGTAATCTCTAAAGAGGCACAATGTTTCTGTTGTAAACGCTTTGGGGCATATTGGGAGAGTGTGCAGAGAAAAGGCATCAGGGACCAAGAAGACATGTTCCCGCCCATCTGCTACACACTCTGTAATGCACCTTGCTGTCCCCATGTAGCTATTTGATCACAACTCCCACATGAGAAGTGTGATGGTAAGTTTTCACGAGTTGATGTAATAAATCAATGCGGCAACCCGGTGATCCGTTTAGTTGTCGCGATCTTTGTGAAGATCCAGGATGTCCCTGTGTGATGGAAAGCGATTCTACCAAGATTCTCCATCGCTTCATGGGACACTTATAAACATTTTGCCCACAGGATGATTTGGACATTCAATCTTGTGACTTTTACCACTTTCACGGATTATCAAGGACATAGAGTACCTGTGGTTGGCATGTGTAATGTCCATGTGAAATAATTTGGCATGTTTGATGGATGTTTGAAATTGTTAATAGTGGAAGGAAGGCGGATCTGTTTCGCCAGTTGATCTACCGGGAGGTTGGGAATTGGTAAATACTGGAATTCATGAGGTTGAAGGCAAGTTGACATGGGAGGTGCTAGTGGGAGAATTTAAGAGTGTGTTTGCTGAGGGACTGGGGCAGTATAAGGGTCCAACTATATCATTGCATCTTGATCCTTTAGTACCCCCTATCACGTCAAAATCACGGCTGCATTCCATTTGCTTTGGCGCCTAAAGTGGATGCAGAACTAGGATCGCTTATTGAACAGGGAATATTGGAGCTGCGGTAAATGCAAAATGGGAAACTCCAATCAGACCGAAGGCCAATAATAGATAAGATTTGTGCTGATTATAAGCGCACAATTAACAAGGCATTGCAGAAATATCCGTACCTGTGCGCTGCTGCCGCCGCTACAAACATTTTGGCAAGCGTTTCGCAAATTAGATCTTACGAAAGTACAACAACAGCTGGAAGTGGATGATGCCACTGCAGAAGCCCAGACGATAGTGACTCAGGCATTCAGAGTAAAGCTGCCGTAATTTGAGTGAGCGTAGCTCCTGGATATTCCAGAGCTGTGATGGAAGAAATATTGTTCCTGCCGAGTCATACCATATTTTGATGATGTTCCGATAGTGGCGCAACCGAGAGGAACTGACAGACACGAAAGTAACGGAAAGTACCGCAGTGCTTCAGATGTAGGGTTGCCGCTAAGCTAAAATGCGGTTGGCAAATGTATACATGGTAGATGCAAGGGAATCCACCCGACATCAGCAAAGGTGAAGCATCCAGGATGCCCCAGCACCACAGTCAAAGCAAGAGTTACAGGCATTCTTTTGGGATTGCTAAATTTTACCATTCATTCTTGTTACATAAGGCCAATAATGAGCGGATACCACCCGCTTATTAGATAACGCAGTGGCAGTGATGTCATACGAGAAGGCATCCAGATGTCAAAACGACATGTCAACAGAAAGCGTATTGGTTCATTTTGATATATGAAGCCATTAATTTGACGCAAGGCGATGCCTCCCCGTGATGGAGTTGAGCAGTGTTGAGCCATCACCGAGGATTGGCGCGGAAGCCCAATTGGCGATATTCGTAGACGGTCTACAACGGAGCCAAATTACGCAGGCATCTGATAAGGAGTGCATTGTTACCAGTGGCCAGTTGAAGAAGTTTCACATGATTACGCGGTATGGGCGCACTGGCATTTGCCGTTACAGATCATAAGCCGCTGTTAGATTATTTCAGAGCCAGACACCACAGATATTGTCCCCAGAATGCTGGGCAATGTTCCCGAAATGCATATGATTATGTCTTGCAGCACCCAGTCAAGCAAAATTACCGCGTAGATGCTGAGTCGCCACAGTACAAAGGAGGAGGAAGTGATCATTCCCCACTTTGAGTGCCTTTGATGTTGAATCGCGACAGAGCCCATGCAAGCGCAGAACAGCAGAAAGGTCAGCTTAAGGACCCAGTGCTTCTTGCCCGGAGTTTCTTGAATTCAGCGCTGAAGGGTTGGCCATTGGGTGTTAGAGGAAAATTCAGACCATTTTAACGAGCATCGAGATATTCTGTCCAAGGGTGCTTACTGTGGGGAAATAGAGTAGTGATCCTAAAGAAGCTTTTGCGATTAGGGGTGCTGGAGGCCTTACATGTAGGGCACCCGAATAGTGCGAGAATGAAGGCATTGGCCCTCAGAAGTTACAGTGTGGTGGCCAAAGATGGATAGTGAAATAGAAGAATGGGTGGCCAGGTGCAGGAGTGTCAGATAACGCATCTGCCCCACCTCAGGCCCCCTTACCTATCAATGGAGTCCACAAAAGACCGTGGTCAAGGGTACATATTGATTTTGCAGGGCCTTTCCAAGCGCTTTCAGGTGTTTCTCATCGTAGTGGACTCATATTCCAAATGGCTAGAAGTAGTGCCAGTAATGTCAATGACATCACAAACAGTTATTAGGGCACTGGGCGTAGCTATTTGCAACTCCATGGCCTCCGGATACAGGGTATCGATAATGGGACAGCGCTTGTATCCAAGGAGTTTGGCATTCCTGGCCACGGTGTTATTCTCGCCAGGTTACCTCGCCCCTTTCATCCGGGCAATGAATGGGCAGGCAGAAAGGATGGCGCGCATAACCATGATGCATTGCAGCCAATAGTAGAGGGGATTAAATCACCGGTTGGCGAATTTTTTTTTGTTAACACAGCACATAACACCGCACAGCCACCGAGGAGTCCTGCTGGAGTTGCTAATGAATCGAAACTTACAACGCTGTTGGACCTAATGCATCCCGATTCAGTTGATGATCGCCCACGGAAAGAAGATCAGGGTGTTGAAAGCACCTCGACATTTGATAGGGATGATAACGGTATAACCAAATTATGGAGCAGGTCCATGTTGGGTCCCAGCAGTTGTGAGCAGCCGACAGCCCTTGTCTTATAGGGTGGAAACTGAAGAGGGCGGCGATCCGCGAGACATGTTGACCAAGTAAGCAAAGAGAGTGCCAGGTCCAACAGTAGATCAGGAAACCCGGCGGTCCCTCGACCCAGGGCGTTATGGGGCAGATGGAGCTGCAGGATGAGGAAGCAATAGTCCAATTGTCCCAGAGGAACCAGCGCTAAGGGCAGATGGAGATGCAGATAAGGAAACAGCAAAGGGTCCAATTGTTTTGCAGAACCAGGAACAAACACAGACTCAGGAGCCAGAGCGGGAGCTGAGACGATCTCAGCGAAAGAGAATCCCACCAGATTATTACAGGAGTTAGGGGGAAGGGGTGTAATGTATTGTACTGATTGTGAGGTACTGTATTGTTTTAAGAGTCTGCAGCTGTTGCACTGGAATTGGTAATCAGTAGGTGTGTTATATTGAGCACAGCTGCAGAGTGATTTTAGGCTATGTGTGAGTAGCAGCTTTGAAAATAAAGCACCATGTTTTGTTCCTCCGACTCCTGATTCTTTGAGACATAACAGATACTTTAACTAACTGCAGACAGATCCTTTGCTCAATAAGAGATAGGGGATTCCACCCTGCAGCTGGCCCTGGCGATAGTCAATTCTGACACCAGACCAATCACCTTCAGACAATTGTGTGGTGACAAAATGTAACCAATCAGGTATTTGCAAAATTAAATTGCCTGCTTGAAATGTGTTCTTTGGACAAAGCACGGCTGTGCCTTACTGCGGCCACCGTTGCGGGAGGAGGGGCCCAGCAGCAAAGCCATTTGCCCAGCCTGGGGGAATGGGCTGGCTTCGGCTGCGGCTCTGCACATGCGCACCGGACCGAGTGCATGTGCAGAGGGGCCGGTGATGCTGGCTTGCCCTGGGAGGGGCAAGGTCGAAGGGACGAGCTCTCACGTAGGACGAGAGCTCGTCATCCGAATGGAGCGGGGCCAGGGCCTATAAAAGGCCTTGCCTTGTGGTCAGGCCCCATTCGGAGCCTGGATGTCAAGGCTTTTCTCGCTCACCCGTTCCCTATTTTGTTGCGGTTGTTAAATGTTTTTTTATTGTCATAGCCATTGGCGGGTTGCGCATGGGGGATGATCCGCTGGAAAGGGGAGCTGGGGGAGCTTCCCTGTTTTGAACACCTCATTAAGGGGTGGGGGTGGAGCAAGATCACGGTAGGGATGCCCCATGGGGGGCTAAGAAGCTTGCGCCCCTTAGCGTAAGTTGGAGGGGGCCTCCAGTCATGGGCACTTCGCCGGTCTGGATTTTGTCTCACTCCAATCTTTCGCTTGGTTCATTCCTCCAGCAACTGGGCTGAGGAATCGGTTTGCCCTGGGGACAGCACTGGAGCTGCCCAGAGGCTTGGATCACCCCCCATTCTGTGCCATCTGGTTTTTTCCTATACTTTCTGTTAATAAAGTTCTTTGGCTATGGCCTGTTTTTCTTATCCACTTAAAAAAATGTGTTTAGAGTTTTTATTGGGGAAAGTGGAACCGAGTGAGAAGAGCCACACATCTACCCGCAATGTTTTTGGCTGACTACAGCACATTGTCCTGCTATTATTGCAATAAAAGCTTATCTGCTTCTTTGAACCAATTTTTGAACGTGTCTGTGTGACTGGAAGGCTGTTAGAATTTTCCAACACTATCATTAGAGGAAAAGTTTCATAATGGCAACCCCCAATGTTTCCGGCCTTTTGGAAATATGGGTGTGGGCAACCCAACTGGTATTTGAACTTGAAGTTTGCAATTGCTTCCTGAATTGTGTGAATCCTGATAATTCAATATTGAAGATGTGCGCGTATTGTATATTAAGATTTTAGATGAAAATGAGAATCTAGATTTTATGTCTTGAACATTTGACATGGAAAAGAGTTTCAAACTCAGAGGGATACTTCAGCCATTTTTTTTGCAGTTACTGTGAAAAAATAGCATTTCAATTTTTCTGAGAATTTACAGAGACTTCTTTGCTATCTTTGGTGGCCCATGTGCCCCAAAATTCAAGGTCAGGCTACAATAATGTATTTCCTTAAGTATCTTCAGTATATTGCTAAGATGGAAAAGCAAAATATTTATTTGAAATGGAAAAGACTGAGCAATATAAATTGCAAACTCCATAGCTAAACTCCATAGATGTGTCAGCTTTGCACATTACAATGAAAGAGTGGCCCTTTCCGCATGGGGCCAAAAACAGCGGCCCAATGACGAAAAAACACTGGTCCCTGGGGAGCTGTTCGCACAGGCAGTGCTGCTGCAACGCTGTCCTGTGCAGCCCTGAGCGGCGTGAAGGTGCTGCTTTCCACCTCCCTTCCCGAGGGAGGTTTTTGGAAAGTGCTGTCTTCCCATCAGCATGGTGCTAACCGCACCGCGCTGAAGACACAGCTTTCCTGTCCCCCCCCCACTCACCTCGTCCTCCAACATCGGTCTGGAGGGTTGCTGAGTCCCGCCCACGCAGCCCTCCAACCCCTGGAGGTCAGAGGGCAGCATGGATGGGTCCCTGCAGCCCTCCAGACCGACACTGGAGGATGAGGTGAGTGGGGGGTTGCAGAAGAGGCGGCTCCGTGCAGAGCCACCTCTTCTGCACCGGCCTCTGCGGGGGCCGCTCGCATGCTCCCATGCAAATGGCCCCCTCCCCTCCACCAGCATAATCTCTGCCAGTGGAGAGGCGCCCTTTCCGCCGTGCGGAAAGGGCCAGTGTTTTGGGTACAAAGTAATTCCTACAAATACCTGAGATTCATATTCAGTGAGACACTTTCTTGGAAGGCACATTTTACATATTTGCATGCAGCAACTCTAAAAAGTGTGGGGCTAATCGTTAAATTCTTCTTTTCTACAGGGGGTTGTTTGGTAGATCCTGCCCTTAAGTTGTTCATCAATATAGTGATCTCTTGTATGTTATACAGGATAGAAATTTGGGGTTGGAGTAAATCTACTGTAGACCCTATTGAGAAAATTCAGAATACATTTATGAGAAGAATTTTGGGTCTCCCTAAGGGATCACCTATAACTCTTATGAGAGCAGAATTAGGATTACCCTCCATAAGAACGCGTACAGACATATGCATTTTAAAATTTTGGAAGAAACAGTGATCCAGTGATCCAAACTCTTTGTGTCATCAGAGTTTGAGGTTGAATCTGATCCAAGAGAAATCTCGTTCAGAATATCTTATTTCTTCTCAAACATGCTATTAAATACCAGATGATGTTCTCAATAGTGGCAGTCAAGGAATGGATCTGAGGGACTGGATCTTTCATATGGATGCCCTAATAGATAGAGATCAAATCAATCAGTCCAAAGTTGCCCCCTTCTTTAAGCTTTTTAAGAAGGATGATATTAGATCGCCATATTTAGAGAATTTGTCAACTTATATCTTTAGAATGGCATTTACTAACCTGAGAGTCCAGGCCATACCGACAGCAGTGTATAGTGCACATAATAATGTGCTGGTACCTAACTACAAATGTACCTGTGGTAGTGATGCAGATGAGGACATTCTGCACTATGTTCTGGAGTGTCCTCTTTATGATGACATAGGGACCAAATATATTAAAGGACTTTTTTCAATATCAGGGGATACTGATAACACTGGGAGATTGATTTGTCTGTTATCTGATGGTGATCCATACATTACCAATCAAGTAGCACTTTTTGCTCATGCTGCAAGAAGAATCAGGTTAAGTATGGTGTAATGATGTTGTGTTATTTATATTAGTACTAATTTAGTCTATTTTAGCTATGTCGGTATACATGAGAGGTTTTTTGTGTATGTTTTAATTTTTATGATGCTGTGTATGAGGAAATTGTGAAAGCTTATGGCCAAGACAATAAACTTACTACTACTACTACTACTACTACTACTACTACTACTACTACTACTACTACTACTACTACTAGGAAAGATGGAAAAATACAAATATGTTTTTCTGCAACTTCCTGCTCATGGGATAATATATAAAAAGTCAGATGAGGTATTTTATGGAGCTTGTGGGGAAGGTTAGATTCATAAACTTTTTGTTTTAGATCTTGCACTTGCAACACAACTCACTTCTATCTAGAAAGTGGATTACTTACTACTGATCTTCCACCATGATTTATGAAATTCAAAGCAACTCCTGTGTCTGATAGAGGGGCTTTTTACATGGGCAGATGATGCCCAACAAGGAGGATTTTATTTGATGTAATTCAGTTTAATCTATTGAATAAATTAATATTGGATCATATTTTAAGGTTTAAAGTGACAGTTCAATTTCACACTCATGGGGTGTTCATGTACAAGTTATTGTGTTTCATTTGAGTAATTCAGAAAGTTAAGAACCTATTTCACTGAATAGGAGTAACAAGAGGAGAATGATAGAGAATGATATGTTTTAGTGACTAAGAAGTGATATTTGAATGATGATAATACTTTTAAATTGTACTATATTTGTTGTTACACATCATCAGCCTTGGTAATAGGGAGATTTGTAAAATCCACTTAATAATGGATTCTAGAACCTAATTTGTATAGAATGGTGCCCTTGTGAGTTATACCACTGTAGAGACTTGCATAATACAGTGGAAACCTCAGAGGACCATCATGCATTTGTCTAAGTAGCATTTATAATGGACACATAATAACGAGGGGATAAAATGTCTAGTAGAATGCAAGGCTGGATTAGACAGGCCTGGATGAGAGAGGTTTTACTGTATTATGGAAGTCCCAGCAGATTCCCAGCTAATTAATTGAAAGAAAAAACCCAAAGACATTATCAAGGTTTTTCTTATATGCAAACACTATGACCTAAAACCTAGCTTTTGAAGAAACATGTAGCATATCCACCAACACCCCCCCCCCCAGTTCCTGAATGAGGGAATGTTCCTATCACACATTTCCTGTGCAAATAACTATATCATATAGCATTTCTACAAAATTAGATTCTGCTGGGATTGTGTCTGAAAACCATTCAATTGTATCCTTTGTGACCTCAGCATTTCTTTCTATTATATCAAAGCTTCTTTGAGTATAATTTTGAAGCTTTTATATTGCTAGCTTTAAAATCCTTCCTAACAAGTTGATTTATTATTAGCAGTTTCTTTGATAAATAACCAAACTCATTCATATGGAGAACAAAAAAAAAGATAGTGATCCAAAAGCATAATTATCAAACTGCTTTATAAATCAAATGACAAAACTTAGGCCCCTTATGCACATGCAGAATAATACACTTTCAATGCACTTTCAATGCACTTTGCAGCTGGATTTTACTGTGCGGAATAGCAAAATCCACTTGCAAACAATTGTGAGAGTGGATTGAAAGTGCATTATTCTGAATGTGCGGAAGGGGCCCCACACTTGCCAAAAAAAGGGAAAGAACTTAAATTGCAATTTATGTTTAAAATAGGGATATTTCTTGATCTTCCGTGAAATTTTTTCAGGAAATTTGCAGCTTGGATCCTCAGACATACACAGAACAGGAATAATTACTGGCTTAGAAGCCTCATGTAGCTCTCTGACATGCTACATATGGCTCTTCTGAGCACTGTTCCTAATGTAACACCAACCCCATGTTTCACAGAAGTGGGGCTTGTGAGCCTTGTGGTGGGCAGGTGGTTCCCACCTAGGAAATTATTGCTAGCAGAGGAATGGGTAAGCTGCAAGCCTCCCTGACTGCATGCTTCATACCAGCGATGGATGTAAATGTGGCTCTTTTGATTGCTAGCAACCATAAATGTAACTCTCTATGTAATGTGGAGTGAATACCACTGACTTAAACAAGGCTGCACTTATATTCTTGTTTTCTGTTGGTGTGTTTGTTTGCTTTGGTTTTGGTTTTGATTTTTTTGCTATGGGAATGAACACATATTTAAGATGAAAATTATGTAGGCTTTTAGTGACTTACAGTAGACTTCAGCAGACATAAAACAGGACAATCTCCAAGCATGGCCAACAAAGAAAGCAGCAGAGAGGAATAGCAAAGGAGAGGAGCAGTAGGGAGAGGAGAAGTGGGACAGACAGCACTAGGTGAGCTCTGGTTTTTCTTTTTGGAGGGCTTTTCTCAAAGCCAAATCTTTTAATCTTTTAACACTCTGTTTTCAACAGGGGCTTTTTTCTTGTTTTCTTGGTTCTGGCCATGTGCTTGCTCCAGGCTTCTGAGAAGTGGGGCTTGTTGAGAGGTGGGGGTTTCTATTAGCTCTGTTGCTCACTCTCAGGAAGCAGGTGTTTTACTGAATAAAGACATATCTTGAGGGATAGTAGAAGGTATGGAAAGCTCAAGGGGGAGGCACTCATTAAAAGTTGAATATTTGAATATCTAAACAGAGTTAGATATGAAGGCAGGAAGCCAGCAGGGGTGTGGGGGCTTTCCAGTGTTTTGTACTGAGTGTCACATCTAGATCACTACTGAGTTTTGCACTGACTGTCTCCACTAGGGCAGAAGTCATGGGTATGCCCTCGCTGCACTGAGCTCCTGCCACTCAGAGAACAAGTGCAGTCTCTTGAAGCGAAGGTGGCAGACCTGGAGAAGCTGAGAGAAGCAGAGAGGGTGGCAGATGAGGCTTTCAGGGACCTAACAACCGGGTCCCACTCCCAGGGTGACATTTCTTCAGATGTCATGGAGAATGAGGGTCTGCGGGATGGAGGGTGCCAGTCTGAGGTGGTGGAAGATGCTTCCTTAGATGGGACCCCTTCCTTATCTGGTGATCAGCTATCCTCTTGCACCAAGGATACCCCTCAAGGAGATGGGGGGCTCCTCATAGTAGGCGATTCGATCTTTAGGAATGTAGAGAGTTGGATTTGTGAGTGGTGTGATGACAACATGGTGACTTGCCTGCCTGGTGCAAAGGTTTATTTGGTTTATTTGCCCAACTGTGGAAATGCACATGGGACGACTTCAGATAAGAATAACTGTTATGCTTACTTGATGATGCAATTAAGGAATCTGACTGCAAATACAGTCCCAAACTGAGTTTGGTACCACAAATAAGAGTTACAGTTGGGTAAGAATAAATAACATTGAATTTTGAAAAAAAAACCTTCTGAAACAAAGCCCTGTCCTTATATTTGCAGTTTGTTGGTATTGACTTAGACTTTCTACATTAACATCGTCATATAAATCATTTATCTGGAACATCTAGACATTGAAATACTTGAACAAAGTACTTATACTTATTTTGTGTCAAAAGCTAATAGATTTCCTTTTCTGAAAGCCAGGTTGTTTTTATTTATTCATTTTTATTTAATTTTGGCACTCACAAGGTAATTCTGCTGTACAGTTAATCCAAACACAAGAACAATAAAAATAGAATGTGAAAAGATTTATGTGCATGATTTACACATTCATCCTTTTAGCCATCACTTATCTAAGGCTTTGTTGTATCTACACAATTCTATCAGAATGATTTATTCAAAATACCCACTACCAATCCACTAGGTTTTCCAGACAATAGAACATCTTGAATTTAAATAATAAGCAATAATTCACAACATCTCTGAGTTCTGGAACCATTCAGTAGTTCTGCTTGCTTTTCTTACTCTGTGGATTTCATTTGTCATCAAATTGAAAGCTAAAATAATTCTTACAGTCAGAATGTGGCCCTTTTACTTTAGTTAAATAAATTATGTATGTTTGTTCAGCCCTGCAGTGGGAAGGTGTGCTGGATGACAAGTTGATGGGCTGCACTGCTTGCAGACTTGGTGAATGTAAATGCTGCCATTGCTGATTTCCAGGCAGTAGTCCCACCTTGATGTAACTAAATGCAATGGTATGCAAATCTAAGCAAGTGTTTTGAGTATGGTGAGGCAAAACATCATTCATGTTAACAGCCACAGATATGTATAAGATACTTCTTAAGCAAGTATACAAGGAGATGCAGGAGATATGAAGAGTAAAGTAGTTGCTAGGAAGTTGTAGGGAGCTATACTTGGTCTTAAAAAAAGATGCTAATATGGTCGAGGTTCAGCAGTTGAAAAAAATTGTATGCTTCCTTATTAGAATATAGTCCTGAATAGAAATGAGAACTAGCATTCATTTTTATGAAAAGACTTTTTGTTTTCAAACTTTGAAATGGATGGATGGGAGCAGGGCTAGGGCCGTGGTGTAGCTACCATGGAGAAGGGGGGCGTTGTGCCCTGGACACACGCTATTGGGGTCATGTGGCTCCCACACCTCTTTCCCTTCCCCTCACCCTGCCTCGCCAGGCCCAGCAGAAGTTGCTGCTGGGCACCCATGCCTGGCCCCACACGACCAGCCAGGCTCTTCAGCCTGGAGCAGCCTGACAGAGCTGGACCATGGGGCTGGGCTGGGCAGCGGCCCAGCCAGGTTGCTTTCTCAGCCGGCTGCTCTTTGCTGCTGGCTGAACTAAGGTGAGTGGGGGGCGTGGGGGGGCGCGGGAGCACGGGAGCTCACCCCACCCTTTCCCACTTACCTTAGTTAAGCCAGCAGCCCAGCCAGGCTGCTTTTTCAGCCAGTTGCTCTAAGGTAAATGAGGGGCGGGCATGGGGATGGGGTATGGGTGCCATTTTGCCCCAGGTGCCATATCCCACCCTACGCCACTGGGGCTAGGTAGCCACTAGGACCCAGGCAGAACATTATACAACAAGGAAGATCCGACATGTTGAGTTCTGAGTCAGAGGACTGTACAACCCTACTAAAATATAGAGCAAGCAGCTAGAAGGCAGCAAGAAGACACTAATGAAAGGAAAGAAATATCTGCCAAGCTCTTCTAAGCACTCACAAGTGCTCACAACTTTTAAGCATCAGAAGAACATACTTGAAATGAACAAATATAAAAGCTTGCTGCTTAATATTTAGCTGATGTATTAAAAGATTTACAAAGTATGAATAATTAAGGTTGTATTTTAAGCTGAGGTGAGTCCATCTAGGATGTGGTGGAATATTATGGTCATAAGCCTGTTACAACTTGCTTACTGGGAATCTTTCCGTGTTATGGATACCTCGTCCATCATATTTCTGATCTCAGAAAACTACATAACAGATTCAGCTGTATTTTCCAATGTACTTTTGAAAGGAGAATGGATTTTTGGCTTTACAAGATGGCTTCTTCGTATCATAATGTCTGGTACAGGGAAGGGGCACCTTTGGGGAAGGGTGGGGTATAAATATAATAAATAAATAAATATTAAAACAAGTGGTTGAATAACAGGTCTTCTGTTCTTCATCATACATAGGACAATAAGCAAAGTTTACCTGCTAATATTCTGTCATATATCTATCATTCTATGGCCTATTCTTGTTTGTCTCTTGAACACAGTCTAGTATGTTATATTTTTGTCTCTTTAATAATGAACAATTTCATACTTAGTGAGAGGTGAATATACCTGTGTGACGCTCTTACTCATTCAGAGACCTACCACCTTCCACAATCTGAACACAGGTTCAGGGCTACAGGTGGGCCAGACAGTCATGATTCACCATCATCTTGCATCTTTTAAAATATACAGAAAGCCCTGATTCCTTCACACACCAGGACCTCCTTCACACTCACAGACACTATTAGGCAGGGTAGCCCAGTCTCCTTTAACAATCACCACTCATTCAGACACTTCACATAGACATATTGGGATTGAAACTCAAATGCTTCTTTGTTCACATAACTACCACAATTAATTCATATACTAATTTTTTATGCATAGTCCAAACTCTTTCTTTGTGTTTGTATGCTCCCCCCTCCCCAACAGAGAAAGTGTTCCAGGTTAGTGTAGTGGTTAAGAAAAGGCAGACTCTAATCTGAAGAAATGGGTTGGATTCCCCACTACTCCACATGAAGGCGGACTTTAATCTGGTGAACCAGGTTTGATTTCCTGCTCCTCCACATGAAGCCTGCTGGGTGACCTTGGGCTAGTCATAGTGAGAATTCTCAGCCACCTATCTCACAAGGCATCTTTTGTGGGAAGAGGAAAGGAAGGAGTTTGTAAGCTGCTTTGAGACTTCTTATGATTGAGAAAAGCGGGGTATAAATGCAAACTCTTCTTCACTTAACTTTTATTTATGGCTTAAACATAACATTGGACTGAAACAGATAAATGACTATAACGTTTCCACACTTGAACTTTTGAACTGCAGCTCTATTTATCTCATCTTCCTCCCATGTACTCATTAGTGGCTGACAAAGAACACTTGTTAACTATTATTATATATTAATTAGTAATTATAATATAGTTTCACTTATTCTCTGCTACGATGTATTGTAAAAAGACTCTTCAGTCAGTCAGTAGGCAGATTAGAAGATACTACAATGTTGGGCATAAATGCTCTTTTATGAGATTATTTAGCTTACTGTTTCTTTCCCCAGCTAGCTCTGACTCTCACTGACCTAATGGTTATTTAACTGTCAGTCTCTCCTCAGCATTCTATTAGCCCCTATTGGTCATTCCCAGGGAGAAGTGGAAACTAACTTGTCCATCACAACCACTGAGTTGAGATTTTGAGTATATTTTAGTGGAAAAACGTCCCCCACCATACTAAACAGTCAGATAATTATTAGTATGTTCTCAGTTTCTCGATTTCTACTGTTGTATTATCTAACACTTGCTTTATAAAATTCTTTCTAACAAGTAACCATCAAATGAAGAAATATATTTCAAGCAATTGCACTTATTTGGATCAATATCTTCTGAAAATTGAATAAAGTTCGAGAAACAACTCTTAGAGGGAAAAAGAAAAGAAAATTAAAGTTAAATGATGCATTTTCCATTAGGATATGTAGACCAGAGCTCATTTTTAATATTTGCAATCTTCAGTTAGTTTATTCTGTTAGAACCCTTTCTAGTTTAATGTCCAATTTTGCCACCTTTCTTACCATCGAACAGTGTCTAACTCCATGTGCAGGTCCACTGGCTTCTCAATGTTCATATTCAAATTCAACATATGTAACTATATAATAATCTGGTTCAACCTGCTGTTTAGCATGATAATAGTATCCCTTTCTATAACACCAGGATAAACCAGGGACCAATTACAAGCATTTGCACATTTGCTGGCTTGAAGCCTAATTTGAACTGATGGACATTTCATGGAACTTAATTAGAGGAAGTTATACAGCATTACTACCATGTATATTCAATACAATCCAACAACAAAAAATCAGAACATTCTAAAATAAAACATTCTATATTAGTATTAATTAGAAGATATGTCATCTTACAAAGACTATTCTCAGTTAGCAGGCAATTGCACAATACATTTGCTACACATATCATATAGGGTGACTTGGATCCCCAGAATTATGCACTGCTCTCTGGGCAAATCATGACAGTTCTGATGAATGTGTGGGGATTCCATGCATGTACAGGTTTCCTTACAAGAGAGTTCCTCCAGTTTTGAGTAAGAAAACAATTCTGGATACGTTTACTCTTTGAATAAAAAGAAAGTTTATTTCCAATACATATTTACATATATTCTAGTAAATATATATTACCCTCTTTTCTACTTCTACAATGCAAAATTTGGCTATCTTTAGTGTTATAAATGTAGAGACATACACACCATTCAAAATCCTGTGTATCCTGAAAATAATTAAAGAATTAGTTTAACCAAGCGGGAACCCACAAGGACATGCAGGGAGCATCTCATTTTCTTTTCCCTCACTATTTTCTCTTTCCCTTCTCTGAAAGCTCCCATAGACCCTCCCCTTTTCCTGTTTCCTTTTCCCCTTACCACCCAGCAGCCAACTTTCCTTTATTGCACACCAGGCTTCTGATTTCCTTCCTGCAGCCTTTACCTATGAAAACTATGGTCTAGTTGTGTGATGTCAGCAGTTGGCTAGGCCAGTTGATATGGTAGAGAACCCACTCCCATCTCACCTCACTGGCTTTCCACTTTACCTCACTGCAGGTGGGCTGGGAGTGCCTTCCTCATTTCACCTTGGATGGATAAGATGGGTGCCACCTCTTCCATCTTCTCTGAGTTAGGATGGACCAGGAGCCACCTCCCACACCTTGATTCAAACACGGTAGGCCAAGCACCACATTCCCTGCCTTTCACGGGGCTCACATAGGGTCAGCTCTTCTGTCACATGGGTGATCCAACCAAGGTAGGGCAGAAGACATTGGCCCAGTCTCATAGGGAGACTTCTTAATGGCCAATCCTATCCTGCCTGTGGGGTGACTTTGGCTTAGAATGAGTAACCAACCAGATAGTTTCCAATGTAGAATGAGGATTGAAGATTCTAGCCTGAAATGCTAACAAGTACATCACACTGGCTTTTGTGAGGTGGCTACTGGTGAGGTTGAACATTAACAAGGAGCCAGAACTAGGTGAGTCATACAGTTTGGGTAATATTAAGTCATTAGCAAAAGTTTCAAGCATTTTTGTATATATTTTGAATGCTCTGTGAAACTGAAGCAAATAAACAAGCCATCCGACTTCTTATTCTAAGTTTTAATAGCTTATGAAGTTTTCAACTGATACAGAAAAGAATGCTGCAATGTGGGCATGTATGTGTCAATGAATGACAGTTTTGATATTCATCCTAATTTTAAACCATGGTTGATTATGTGCATATACACACAGAGAGATTTATCAGGAATGTGTGGATTTAATTATGGCTACAGAAATACACCAGCACACATCCTTATTGTCATAAGCTATCGGAAATAAAATGACATTTTAATCAAAAGTATTATGATTCTCCTTCTACACAATTATTTTTACCAAGCATGTTTCTTAAATACTACTTTACTGCTGAAGTTTCTCATTCATCTCTAACATTTAAGAAAAGGCTGATATTAGCAATGCACATGCAATAAACTGAGCATGAATGTTAATGCGAGTTTATTCCCCTTCAGGAATGAAATTCCTTTAGTGGATATTAGCTGGCAGGAATAAGAAATCTTATGTGTGTTTTTTCAGAGGGTAGCTGTGTTGGTCTGCAGTAGAACAGCTAGATTCAAGTTGTAGCACCTTATACAGGAAGATGGTTTTTGAGGTACAAGCTTTCAAAATCAATGCTGATGATGGGAACATTGACTCTTGACAGCTTGTACCCCCCAAAATCTTAAACCTCTATAAGGTGCTGGACTCAAATCTAGCTGAATATATATATATAATAAACAAAACTGAATGACAGTATTTTATTCAATAAATTTATTAATTAAAAGTAATAGTCATTATGCTTCTCAGTGTTAGTGGCAATTAGATACTTCCTTCATCTCTCCAGGCCCACTCATGTCCCAAAGCCATATTCCTCCAAATCTCACTGACTTCCAAGTGTGCCTTAAAACTCTTAAGATTCTGATTATGGTTTTTAAAGCCCCTATTGTGGTCCCAGCAATGCTGGCATGGTGCTGGGCAGAGAACAGAGACAAATTTTATGTGGGTATAACAAGCCACAACTTATTGATTACCACAATACAACTTTGGCTTAGCATGGGGCAATGAATCCAAGATATCAAGCACACTGCCTGCTGAGGATGGAAAACTCACATTTCAGCCCGCCTGCTGGAGGAAAAGAATTTGAAATAACAACCAAATGCAACACCTGAACTCAGAACACTATGTGATCCCTCTGCCAAGGCATGACTCCACAAAGCCCCTTAATAGGATCTCCAACTGGGATGATGGTCATTCAGGCCCAGTCTTTTCCCAAATGGATCCAGCCAAATGCCAAAACATCTACCATGTTGTGACAACACAACACAGAACAAACAAGAACAGCACAAACCTGTAAGCTGTGAACAACACGTACAAACCAAAGTGAAAGAAATTTGGATGAGAAAGGTCAATGAAGACAAATATGGTCCAGGCATGCTGGTAGGAGGATATATACTGAGCAGATAGGTGAGACTGAGGACCAGCCCACTAAAGTCCACCTGCCTGGTCCCACCCCAGAGCAAACTTAGTTAGCAATTTGATTGGCTGGCTGGAGAAGAGAGCTACAGGGGCCTGCAAAAGCTTCACAGGCCCTGGCAAGATGCCAGCACACTACAAGAAGTTGGCAGCTAGCCCAGCAATCCACCCACCCCATGGGTGCTTTTGGGAGCCCCTAGTAAGTTCAGGAACCATTCCAATGGTTTGGTCCTAATGCAAATACCTGTTCTTATTTGACCAATTCTGTATATTCTCTCTACTGAGGCTTTGTACACTCATTGAGAAACTCTAAACATTTCACCATGAGCAGTTCAAGTTACCATTTATCAGACATGAACTGATAACCCAATAAGCTGAAAAAACCTGTTAAATAAATCTATCTTGGGTTTTTGCAAAACTGTGCATGTGGAAAGACACTGCTGACACAAATAGATCATTAGATTTCAGTGTCACTAGGGACTACTTAGATTAACATTGAAGGTAGAATTTAACAGAATTTATTTATGACTGATTTATATAATGTGTGACTGGTTTACTTTTAATTTAATTTAAACTAAGGATGCTGTGAATTTCATAATGAACTTGTTTGGCAGTTGAACATACCCAATGTATTGTCGAAGGCTTTCACGGCTGGAATCATTGGAGTGCTGTGTGGTTTCCGGGCTGTATGGCCGTGTTCTAGGAGAGAATGCTGCTAGAACACGGCCATACAGCCTGGAAACCACACAGCAGTCCAGTGAACATACCCAGTTTGACACTGATGATCACACTACGAGCTGGTCAAGTTTATCTGCAGCTTGCACTGAGCAATTCAAAACAGTTCTGAACAGTTTCATAGCCCCAATTGATCAGAGTCCAACTTACAGCCTATTTGGGGAGTCAGGTTCTGAACTCTGAAGGCATTTCTTTACATCTTCATTTGGTTGTGGTGGTATACTGGAGAGTGTCAGAAAGAAATCAGAAGTCATTTTAGCTGATGGGAAATAAGCTGGAAATATTGTAGATTAGATTTGCAGATCACCAGCAGGATGACTAGGGGCAAGAACACAGAAGGGGTGCAATGTCACCTCTGGCTACAACCAAAAAGCAACAAAGCATAGGGCTAAGAATTGCCAGGAATGCTAATGGAAACATAGATGTTCCCATTATAAAGGGAAGATTATAAAGATTTTTCTCTCTTCCCATCCTTTCAAGCTGGAAGCTGATGCTTCCAAGCGGTGTTTCTGATCTGTTCACTGTAAAAGGGAGAGGATAGATAATGGCTATACTTTCCCTGTGTCATCCAATGTCTTGGGGTGGGAAAAGAGAAACCATATGACCCTCTGCACCCACATAAAACAGATAACTTGGGCTGTGAACAGTGCGAGCCATCTTGCTCTTTCCTTAACAACCCAAGCTGGCAGTTTGAGGTAGAAAAAAAGAGAAGAATAACCTGGGATTCTGATTCCCCATACCAAATGTGCTGTATCTCAGCAAGTCTGGGACACAGAAAACACTCCAGGATGGGATAACAGAAGAATTGGACTTCGAGCTGTTTTTAAAAACATGGGCAGTGCAATACAGAGGTGGGGGGGTGTGCCACTGCCAGGAATGGCACAGCCACAGCACAGTTGAGCCACTTCCTAAGTGGTTTGCTACACTGCGGCTAGCTCCAAGGCAGCAGAGCAAAAAGGCAGATCAAACAGCAGGAACGGTGCCACAGCAGCACCAGTGTGGAGGGGGCAGGGCAGCCCCACCTCTAGGAATGCCATCTTTGTGTTCGCATAAGCCCCTGTGCTCAAGGTGCACTGCTGTGACAATTGCACGAGCACCCCAGCATTGCAATACCCTGCTGCTCCTGAAGCTGGTGTATATGCACCAGAGCCACTGCAAAAGCCCCTACATAGGCACTGGGGTCACACTGACTCCACAGCACTTTTGGCCCCTCCCTTTAATCATAGGTGTCAAACTTGCAGCCCTCCAGATGTTATGGACTATAATTCCCATCATCCCCTGCCAGCATGATGCTGGCAGGGGATGATGGGAACTGTAGTCCATAACATTTGGAGGGCCGTGAGTTTGACACCTGTGCTTTAGGTGGTGCTGAAAGTATTCCAGATGTTTAAAGAAATAAAGAAAATAACTACTTATGATAGGCTTTTTTCTCTAGAGATATAAACACTTTTTACTTATATCCTAGCATCCCATTATTATATTAAAATGGCATACAGCAATATTTCTACTTTTAGAAATATGGAATAAAACAGCATGAGAAAGCACAGTTTCTTCTTCTGTTCATATAGACGTTATTGCAGTAAAAAGCTAAATATAAGGATAAAAAATGATAGCTACAGGATTAATGTGAAATATGTATAAAACTAAAGAAAAAAGAATGTGACAGGTATACAAGTACTATAATCTTCACTCAATTGTGTGTGTGTGTGTATAAATGTGTGTGTGTATGTGTATGTGTGTGTGTGTATAAATGTGAAGTGTCATTAAATCACACCTGACATACGCTGACCCCCAGAAAGGGGTTTTCATGGCAAGTGAGAAGCAGAGGTGGTTTGCCATTGCCTTCCTCTGCAGAGTCTTCCTTGATGGTCCCTCTTCAAAGCAGCAGTCCTGCTTAGCTTCCAAAATCTAATGAGATAAGGCTATACCATGCAGCCTCCATCCTCCAAAGAGCCAGAATGCATTCAAATCAAAGAAAATAGGTGCTGCATCAAGCTTAGATGATAAAATCAGTGTACTGGAAAGATCGAAAGCATGGCATTGTGATGACTCTGAAGGAATTTATTAATGTCCTGTAGAACTAGATGAAATATTTCTTGGTAAATGCAAGAAAACCTTCAGATTTCTATGACCTTGTCAACTCATTTGCTTATTAATCTGATTAAGTTTTTCAAGACAAGTAATTTATATCACCTCCGAACACTTACATTCTCCTAAGCCCCCAAAGTGGCAGCTCATTATCATTTCAGTGTGTTGGAAGTGAAAAGATAATAACACTTTTGCTGTCTCACTTTGTTGGAAAGAATCAAGAGAGACTCACCTGAGCTTATAATGAATCCTCAAGAAGGGAAAGGGATGTGGTGGAGCCTAACAAGGATAATTATAAATCTCCAGCATCTAAGTCATCCCTGTGACTTGGTTTAACAGTAATGATTAGTAAAGATAGTCTAAAGTCTGTGTTGCTTCTGATTTCTTCAAGACTGCACAAACGGTTGGCGAATACAAAGAAGTAATCAAAGTTCAGAAACCAGAGAGAGAAATAGGGTTTGAATCCAATACTAACACATTGTTTTTTTAATAATATGGTTATGTTCACATATTGTGGCATCATGGATGTTTATAGAATGGGAGAGAAATAATTAGTCAAGCTGCTCATTCTTGAATTCCTATGTAATAAAAAGTTGGAGGCTATCACTCTAAAATGAAGTCTATAAATGTTCTGAAGAAATCTGATTCAGTAGATTAAGAAAATTATTAGCAATGTTTTTAAAAGTCTGTGTAATATAATAATTATAGAATACGGAATTTAAGATATCCTAAAATATATATGGGACAATACTATTCTAGGGTTTGCTGGTTAAGATTTAGCATCCAAGGACAAAAAAAAATAGGCTTCCCATTGTGGTAACTACTATGTTTCTTACTAAAAACATTACAATGTTAGCATCTGATTCATCTGGAAAAAGAAAACATTTAGAGCACACTACTTTTGTTGCTTGTTCTAGCAAAAAATAGGTATCTGGGTTTCAAAGTAATTAGCTTCTGCCACTGTAATCTGGAAAATTTTCAGTTGCACTATTTCAATCAAATAATGGTGAAATGAACTGAAACTTAATTAGCACTTTAGTTCTAAAGTCCTAAAAATAAAGTGAACTAAAACACAAATGTAGCTATACAGCTTAGCTTTAGGAAAAGAACCCATACCAAGTCCTAGGACCCTTTAGTCATTTTTTGAATGTATCTACCAAAATACCAATTACAAATTGTTACATCAGAGACTTATTTATTTCTGTGAAGTCTTAACGAATCCCCCAAATAGCACAGCTATTTCAG